>NW_027707210.1:0-336 GCF_054177405.1 Leptonychotes weddellii | reverse complement strand
TTGGGCACTTAGTTGAGACTCCATATTTCTCACTGGTCATAAGAATCCTGTTGCCCTTGACTTGGTAAGATCTAGATAATAAACAGATGTCAAGTATAAGGTTAAATCTCTCAGATCACCCACTGGGGTGACAATGTCCCAATCTTTTCTTTCAGAAGAGAGGAATGAGTTGGTGTCAGTTCTGTGGGTATATATATATTTTTTTTTTTTTAATTAAGAAAAAACAGCTCTGGTAAGCACTGTGAATTGTGCAAGACTGTTGAATCTCAGATCTGTACCTCTGAAACAAATAATGCAATATATGTTAAGAAAAAAAAGAAGAAGAAGGTAGCAGGA
>NW_027707209.1:0-336 GCF_054177405.1 Leptonychotes weddellii | reverse complement strand
GGTCTTGGGGTCTTGCTGGTGACACTATGTCAATGGTTTCTTCTCCTGCTAAAAGTGACAATACCAGAGACATAACTATGATGTCAGAGAGGAGTAAGAATTCAGGTATCCTCTCTTAGATATCTTTGTCACTTTCTTTTTTTTTTTTATTCTTATGTTAATCCCCATACATTACATCATTAGTTTTAGATGTAGTGTTCCATGATTCATTGTTTGTGCATAACACCCAGTGCTCCATGCAGAATGTGCCCTCCTCAATACCCACCACCAGGCTAACCCATCCTCCCACCCCCCTCCCCTCTAGAACCCTGTTTGTTTTTCAGAGTCCATCGTCTC
>NW_027707208.1:0-336 GCF_054177405.1 Leptonychotes weddellii | reverse complement strand
AGAGTAAAAGTAATGCTGATTTATAGAAAAGTTTTATTCAGAGGCTGAGACTTTCTGTTCCCTAACCAGAAGCTGCTACCTTCTAATGGATAGAGAGGGCTCTTCTATCCTTGGATTGTCCAACTCTGAACTTGTTCTGAATCTTAAGCTTTTCTGTCCAAAAACACTCAGGTGCTTTTAAGTATTTTTCTGTATACTACGTTTTATTGGCACTAACTTGATGACTTCCAAAATGTGCTTTTGCACTTGGATAGATGGAATACGGGTCCTTATCAATGATCTAGGGTACATCAGAAATAGTACTTTGCTACTTCTGTAAGTACAGTGTTGCTTATT
>NW_027707207.1:0-336 GCF_054177405.1 Leptonychotes weddellii | reverse complement strand
GGATCGAGTCCCGCATCGGGCTCCCTGCTCGGCGGGGAGCCTGCTTCTCCCTCTGACCCTCCCCCCTCTCATGTGCTCTCTCTCTCTCATTCTCTCTGTCTCAAATAAATAAATAAAATCTTTTAAAAAAAAAAAAGAGACTAATGCTGTTTCTAACTGCTGTAACCTCATTTTCCCAGGAAAACACTAGAAACTTTCTTTAAGTTATTCTTCTGTTCACTCTACTGTGAATAAAAGAAAGAAGGCTTCTTGTTGTCCATCTTCCTATATTATTAAAACAAAATGCACAGGATAAGGATTTTCATCAGTTTAACACATTTGCTGAAGTGTTCAATT
>NW_027707206.1:0-336 GCF_054177405.1 Leptonychotes weddellii | reverse complement strand
TATCTTCTGATTAACATAAGCAAGCGTTATAGTTACAACATGCCTTTTCTGGCAGTATGCCTAAGTAGTCATCCTAAAAATAGCTCCTGACTCAAAACATATACCAAAATATATCAAGTATCTTATATAATATATTGCTGAGGTCGTATGAATAATGAACCTTGAGACTTCCAATTGGAAGGAAAATGGGAATGAAACCACAGCATTAACATTTTGGAAGCCAGGAAGCATTATACTTGTGATAATGGAATTAGCAGCCCCTAAAAAAGCTGGATTCTAAGCTGGCAACAGGGAAAGCCAAGAAATGACCTTATTTCTACAACAGAATCCTGTCCC
>NW_027707205.1:0-6037 GCF_054177405.1 Leptonychotes weddellii | reverse complement strand
GAAACATCTGCATCCCACACTCAGGGGCTGAGATCTGTTTCACACCCATGACCTGGTCCATGAGCATCTTGGGCACAGTGACAGAAATGTACATCACATCCATGAGAGACAACTGGGTGATAAAAAAGTACATGGGGTTATGAAGGTGAGCATCACAGTGGATCAGAAGGATCAGGATGGTGTTTCCAGACAAGGCCATCAGGAAAACTACAAAAATGACCAAACAAAGGAGAGCTGGGTACTTGAATTGACTGAAGAGTCCCACTAGGTCAAAATCTGATCGTCTGGTATGGTTTGCCACCCAAGTGGTGTTCTCCATTGGATTTTACCTGGTGCACCAAGGAGAACTATGGTGTTAATAGATCACTTCTGGGATACAAGCACCTGAAATAAATGTTTAGTGAGCTTGAGTGTGTGTGTGTGTGCGTGTGTGTGTTTGCATTTTTACATATGGCAACCCGGTGTGCCAATAAACGGAAGTTCCAAGGACCTGTAAATTTTAGGATTATAAATTACTTGTAATTGAACAAATTTAATAGAAATCTAAGAATTCACAACTCTGGGTCAAAAATATGAATACTTTAATAATTCCACTGCTGGATATGTATTTCCCCAAAGAAAACAAAACCACTACCCTTATGTTTATTTTTTTTCAAATCTTCCTATGACCTTTAATTTTTAAATGTTTATTTAAATTCGAATTAATTAACTCACAGTGTAATATTAGTTTCAGGTGTAGAATGTAATGAGTCAGCATTTTCATACAATACCTGGTGTTCATAACAAGTGTACTCTTAATCCCCACAAACTATTTAACCCATCCCCACACCCACCTCCATTCTGGTAACCATCAGTTTGTTCTCTATATTTAAGAGTCTGTTTCTTGGTTTGCCTCTCTATTTTTTTCCCTTTGTTCATTTGCTTTGTTTCTTAAATTCCACATGCAAGTGAAACATATGGTATTTCTCTTTCTCTGACTTATTTTGCTTAGCATAATACTCTCTAGCTCCATCTATGCCATTGCAAATGGCAAGTTCTCAAACTTTTTATGGTTGAGTAATATTCCATTGTTTATCTTTATATTCACCCATATGTTTACTGCATCATTATTTACAATAGCCAAGATATGGAAACAATCTAAGTTTCCTTCAATAGACAAATGGATAAAGAAGGAATGGTGTGTGTATGTGTGTGCATATATATGTTTGTGTATGAGTATATTTGTGTATGTGTATATATATATATATATGGTATCTATTCTTATATATATTTGCCACTATAATAGTGAATGAGATTCTGCCCTTTTTTACAACAGACCCACCAGGGTATTATGGTAAGTGAAATAAATCAGACTGAAGAAAGAGAAATATTACAGAATTTCACTCATATGTGGAATCTAAAAACACAAATGAATAAACAAACAAAAAAACAGTATGAGACCTAGAAATATAGAGAAGGAACTGATGGTCTCCAGAGGGAAGAGCTACAGGATGATGGGCAGAATGAGTGACAGGGAATGGAAGATACAGTCTTCTAGTTAGAAGTAAGTCACAGGAATGAAAGACACAGCATAAGGAATATAGCCAATGATATTGTAATAGTGTTGTATAGTGACAGATGGAAGGTACACTTGCTGTAAGCATAACATAACATAACTTATTGAATATCTATGTTGCATGCCTGAAACTACTGTAACATTGTGTGTCAAGTACATTCAAATAAAAGAAATTTAAATATTGGTAACTTACAGTAAGATTGTCAAAGTTCGAGGTCATGAGATTTCCTGATGATAGATAGTGTTGTTTATCAATGAGTATGGAAATTTTCAGAATCACTGCCATATAAAAACACACAAAAAGTGAATCATTGAAAAGAAGACAATAAAATCTCTTATTTATAGACTTTTTTTATTGAAATCAAAGTTGAATCCACCTTTCTGGTTTAAGGATCCAACTGGATCTTAAAAACTCTTAGAGATATATTCCATATAAGAAAGATTTAGAAAGTAACTGAAACATAACTTGGGGAATATTTATACAAAAATTTGAACCCCCATTGTCTGTATGGTCTGGCCAGACTGTGATGCTCTGTGGGTGTACAGAGTGTTCCATGCATTCCCAGCAGCATATCAGGGTACTCACCAATGACCAACCCCTTAGATATCCTAGGGACATCAATTTAGGAGCCCAAACTTTGAGGTTATACTGTGTGGGTCCAGATTATCCTCTACACACAATCCCTTTGTTCATTTTACATTAAACAAGATTCAGGATTAAATGGTATAAAATAATGAAAGTGGTAATGAACATTCCCAGTTACAGATGATTAAGCACACATATTGTTAATTTAAAGAGCTAATATCTATGGTGATTATTATGCAAAATCTGCATAAGAAATGGCAGTTACCATTTGTGTTGTATGATATAAGATGAATTACTTCAGTTTGACAGTTTTAGTATCTATTCATACACATAAGAATTAAGATTTGATAATTTCTGTAGTCCCAGACTTTATACATATATACATGAATATATAAATATAAATAAGTATATAAGATATATTTATTATTTTTACTCGGTTAAGCAGATCTTTATGGAAAATCCTACCTTAGTTCTATCTAGTACATGCTTCTCCAACTTCATCTACTTAAATCTCCTACCATTTGTTCTAAATCTCAGGAAGAAGAATTAGCAACTACAAGATCATTGCCATTTATGACAAGGCTTTAATTGTTTTTACAAACATATCTACTTTATTGTCTAGGTAATCTATTTTTCAAGGAAACTGAGATGTAAAGAGCAAAACTGAGCAACGTTGAGTTTGTCTCTGACTACAATACAACCCCCTCAAAAAAAATCTGGCTACTTGAAGCCTACATCTGTGTTAAATGCTGAAGACAAAAGAAAAATTAAATCAATTACACTGAAGGAGGTCACGGTCCATCTATTCAGGCAAAAATAGTGTGTGTGTGTGTGTGTGTGTGATTTGAGATATAAGTAGAATTTTAAAATAGTGCAAAATAAATAAGAAAGAATAATAGAAGTAAAATATACCTGTCCTTTCTGAAAAGAATCACTAATAACTTCTTTTACATTTTCTGTTCTAGAGAACAAATCTTTGCAACTTCTCAATTACTGACATATCAAATGTTAAATTTTAAAAGTTCTTACCAACAACAAAAAATATTGGCTCTTCTCTCTAGGAAGAATTTAGGAATGATTATGATACAGGGATATTTCAGGAATAAATTCTGACTTTCAAAGCATCGCATACTTTTGTAATGATTACAAAGATTAATTATAATATTCGACTTATCAATAGTCCCAAGTTCCAAGGTTCTAAAGCAATAGACAACACTGAAAATTAATTTGATGCCTTAACATAAATATCCAACAAATATGGTACACATTATATTTAAAAATATAATCTTATTTTCATTTTCCACCCCCACTAACAGATAAAAGCTGACCTCTGGGCAAAATTTTAAAACAGCAATAAAAGCAAAATATACCTGCTGTCTCAGTCAACGTTTGTGGTCAAATGAAGCAAATCTCTGTTGCTCTTTGGTAAATAGGAGTCACTGTGATCAAGCCACTCTGAACACCAGACAGACAATGGAATGCTATCTGTGTCATGTTATAACTGGCCATCCTGTTCATTCTTACCTTCTCTACCCAGTTGTTTGAGTTTACTGTAAACAGAACAGTACATATTTAAATTGGGGAATTAATAGTGTGATAGGGACACCTGAATGGCTCAGTAGTAGAGCATGTGACTCTTGATCTTGGGGTTGTGTGTTTGAACTCCATATTGGGCAGAGTTTACTAAAAATTAAAAAAAAATTTTTTTAGTTAAAATTTTCAAACTATCCCTTTGTTTTGTTTTCTTTTAAATAGTGGTGGTAGAAAATCAAATCTAACTTGAAGCTAACAAAATTCCAGAAATTGTTCTATTGTTCTATATCATTCTATATTTCACTTCCCCAAGAATCAATGAAGTATTTAATCATCTTATTTTCTCCTCTTACAAATTAAATAATTCTAATTCCCAGGGTAGGCATTTTAACATAAGAATAATGAAAGAGAAAATTATTTAAAAAGTGGGGTAGGGCACCTGGGTGGCTGTCAGTTAAGCGTCTGCCTTCAGCTCAGGTCATGATCTTGGGGTCCTGGGATTGAGCCCCATGTTGGGCTCCTTTTTTTTTTATAAAGATTTTATTTATTTATTTGACAGAGAGAGACACAGCGAGAGAGGGAACACAAGCAGGAGGAGTGGGAGAGGGAGAAGCAGGCTTCCCGCGGAGCAGGGAGCCCAATGCGGGGCTCAATCCCAGGACTCTGGGATCATGATCCAAGCCGAAGACAGACGCTTAACGACTGAGCCACCCAGGCGCCCCTTGGGCTCCTTGTTCAGATAGGAATCTGCTTCTCCCTCTCCCTCTGCCCCTCCCCCCACTCATGCGCACGCATGCATGCTCTCTCTCTCCCAAATAAATAAAGTCTTAAAAACAAATTACCAGGTAACTGCTTAGCATCACACAATTCACCTGAGGGTGGATTTTTGTCTCAATCGCAAATCAGGTGATAGAATCCAGAGCCTATAATTCTGCTGTCACTCCCTAGAATACTATCTTCCCTCCACAGTCTACAGTTTAGGTCTTATCACTCACTGTCAGTTTCATCTAAGAAACATAAATATAATTGAGACATTAGTTTCAGTTTTCTAACTATCAAAAATAATGCCGACTCAAAGTAAAATAAGTCCCATGTCCATACAAAAATGTAAATCAAAAAGCCATTTCATAATATGCTGCAGTAAATTATTGCTACAAGAAAGATTCAAACAAAAAGGACAATTAAAAGTACATTTATCTTGATGAGCACTAAGAAATGTAAGAATTGTTGAATCATTATAATATAAAACTGAAACTAATATGCTGTATGTTAATGATACTTGGATTAAAAAATATATCACATTAATAAAAAATATATCACATTTCCTTTTTTTTATAAAAATAGATGATAGGGAAAAATAGAGGAAATATGGTCAAGAATTAATAGCATGTATCAGAAGGAGAACAAGTCAAAAACAATAATTACCCTTTTTGCTCCTCTAATTTTTTCTGTATGATTGAACTCAGCATCAGATGATGGTGCAGGTCCTACCCATCTGAGTAGAGTGTGACCATGGTATAAAGATAAACAAGACAGTGACATCATCCTGGTTTTGCTATGCCCATTATGGGAGTTGAGGTTTGCTGTTGATAAATTCCTTCTGGGACTTTGGAGAAGAATGCAATTAAAAGCTCTAAAAACAACAGCAAAAAGATAATAGGTAGCTATATTGCACTGTTCTGCTTCTCTCCTCATGTCCTTTTAAAATATTTACTTATTATTAACTGGAAGTATTTTTTTTAATTTTTAAAATTTTATTATGTTATGTTAGTCACCATACAATACATCATTAGTATTTAATGTGGTGATCCACGATTCATTGTTTTCATATAACACCCAGTGCTCCATGCAGTACGTACCCTCCTTAATACCCACTACTGGGCTAACCCATCCCTCTGCCCCCTCCCCTCCAAAACCCTCAGTTTGTCTCTCACAGTCCTTAGTCTCTCATAGTTCCTCTCTCCCTCTGATTCCCCTCTTTATTTCTCCCTTCCTTCTCCTAATATCCTCCATGTTATTCCTTATGTTCCACAAATAAGTGAAACCATAGGATAATTGACTTTCTCTGCTTGACTTATTTCACTTAGCATAATCTCCTCCAGTCCCAACGATGTGGATGTAAAAGTTGGGTATTCATCCTTTCTGATGCCTGTGTAATATTCCATTTTATATATGAACCACATCTTCTTTATCCTTTCATCTGTTGAAGGGCATCTTGGCTCTTTCCACAGTTTGGCTATTATGGACATTGATATTATGAACATTGGGGTGCATATTGCCCTTATTTTCACTACATCTGTGTCTTTGGGGTAAATACCCAGGAGCGCAATTGCTGGGTTATACGGTAGCTCTATTTTTAAATT
>NW_027707204.1:0-14459 GCF_054177405.1 Leptonychotes weddellii | reverse complement strand
ATGGAACACTTCATCTAAAACTAATGATGTAATGTATGGGGATTAACATAAGAATAATAAATAAATAAATAAATAAATAAAAACGGAAAAAGAAAAAAAGAAATTTATATACTGAACTGTTTAATTCAGAACATTTCAAACCACATTATTTTTTAAAATGTACTACATTTCCACCCTCATTACAGTGTGGTATAAGACATCCCCAGAAACCTCTTCTCCTGGAAGATAAATCAGAGAAAGAATATCATGATATAAGCTGAAAAATGGGGCCAAACCTATAAATCCCTAATACTATTCATAAAATCTTTGACTCCATATTTAGTAGATTCAGTAATTTTTCAAAGGAAAAAGCAAATCGACTTTATGGGGCTTATTTTGTAATTGCCTAAAAAGTATTTTCCTAGAAGGAAAAATAAAACCTTTATTTTTGAAGTATCCTAGACCATGCAGCCATACAGAATTAATTTCTTTTAGGTAGTTAATTATTAAAATGAAAAGCAAAAATTTTACAAATATCTTGTAGAAATAATCAACTTGAACCTAGAAACATACACAAGCACTCTCTAAAAAAAAGCAAGCCTCAGACCTTCAAACTACACAAGACATTCTACATTGTCAAAGTGCTAACGTAAGCAACTAACGTCTGAATAGTTTCCCACTGTCTTGATTATATAGATGTGTTGTTCATTCCTTCAGTTCAAGCAAAAACTATTTCTTTAAATGTTCAGCAACTTCAAATCACATGTAAGGATTTTATAGAATAAAGCTAAATCTTTCTCTTTTTTTTTCTCAAATTTTTATTTAAATTCCAATTTGTTAACATACAGTGTAATTAGCTTCAGGTTTAGAATTCAAATCTTTTGAAACTTAAACCTTATACAATCTCTTCAGTGTATGTCTATTAACTAAGGTTATAAATAATGTGAGAAGGTAATGGTAATTCTAGTTTATGAACTCATTTTTTTTGTTAACTTTGCCCATCACCAAATTAGATCCATTTTTAAAACTTAAGTTCTCATTCCTATACTCCGTAGATAATCACACATTACTTATATTTCTACAGAAATGAATGTCAGCCATTACGAACAGTAACTGAAGGACAGGTCTATCTCTACCTAGAATCTGAGAAGCACGGGCTTTTTGGCAACCATTCAAGGTGGTTTCGTTCAGCCAGAATACCTATTCATGTATTAACAAAATTCAAATGCTGAATAAGTGATCAACTCAACAAGCAAGTTGTTACTCAACAAGCAAGTAAGTTACTACCTGTGGGACTCTGCACTTGGAATGGAAAGAACAGAGCATGCTTCTCTGTCTCAATCTTCCTCACCTTATAGGAGATAAATTCATCGTCTCCCTCTTACTTGTCTGACTTCATTCCATCAGTAACAAGTGCTCCCTCCCTAAATATGCCTCAAATCTCCCCTCTGGCCCATTCTGGTCTCAACCTCCAACATGTATCTGCTGTACTACAATAGCAACCTTCTAAATGGTTTCTTTGCTTTCACTCTGGTCCCCCTATTACTGACATTCTACAAAGCAACTAAAATAATTTCATTTAAAAATATGTCAAATCAAGCAGAGGTCATTACCTCAGAAGTCTGCAAACACTGCCACACTGTTTTCTGGTCTTTAGGAGTTGCTCTAGAGAAGTTTCAGACTCAAGGTACTTCCTTTAAAAAAATACTTGCTAATTCTGTTTTATTTTGCCGATGGGATTCCATTTAATTCCGATTTTTATTGAAGTTTTGTGCCTTCCAGTCTGCAGCCTGATGCTTTTATCCACTTTAGAAAATCCTTCTATTTTATCTCTAAGACTCTTCTTCAGTTCCTTTCCACAGCTTCCTTTAGTCTGATTTCACTGTGTATCAGATTCTTTATAATCATTGCCTAATTACTGTTCTCTGACATTATGGTTTGTGGTTTCCTCCATTTTAACTTTTGTCACTGATATTTTTTCAGTTTCATGTATGCTTATATGTATATATGTATTATTTGCTTTCCATTAGGTAAAGTTTCAAATCCTTCTTCAGTTTCTTTTTTGAGTACTACCAACCCACTTTTTATCTCTGGTTGTCTTTACTGAATTCTTATAACTCTCCGTTGAGCACGTTTTAAGAGAAGAAACAAACTGCTTTTCCTTTCCTGAAGCTAAGAAATGTATAAATCTTGTGTTTATTTGGGTAATTCTTCCTTGAAGCATGTTCACTTGCCTCTTTCAAATGTTTTTCTCTTTTTTTCAGTTGTTACATGTAGACCTTTTTCCTTTATTACTCATCTTTAAATGGGGCCATTTCCTACTGAAGCAAAAGTGGAGAGAGCCCAAGAAGAAACAAGTTGGTTTGAAAGAAATTTCTATATGAAATACTTGCTGGTACCTGCTTACCAAATTCTCTCCCACTTTTTCTTTTTTTGCCTTTGTATTAATTTTCAACTTTCAGGTGGGGTTATGAACCTCTACTCTGCCTTTTCAGATACACACTCTCTGAGATATTCACCAGTGGTTTCAACTTCCCCTGAGGATCTGTAGTAGACCTCTCTCACTCAGGGGCCTCTCCAAAAGGAGATCCACAGCCTATGAAGAGCCTTTCAGAATGCTGAGACTCAGAGTAAATACTCAGAAGACTCTCCCTGTCCCAAAGACTTCCCAACAGTTTCAAGTGTTCATCACTGCTTTCAACTGGGGGGAGCAGAATTTTATTTTAGAAGATCTTGTTTTCTATTATTTATTGTTAGTTTTTCTTCAGTTAGAAGAAGGAGCATATTCTATCTTTAAGTAAGAGTTGTGATGAGCACTGGGTGCTGTATGAAAGTACTGAATCACACCTGAAACTAATATTACACTGTATCCTAACTGGAATTTAAATAAAAACTTAAAAAAAAAGAAATGTATGGGAATGGGCTTGTTCTTAACTCAATGAAACTACACTGTATAATTCATCTTTCAAGTACCATCTTCTGTCATTAAGATCTAAGCATTTGCAAACATATGTGTAGAAGCATATGGGAATAGCTGTAATGTGTATCTCACTGAAACCACATTGCATATAAACTGTTGTTCAAATCACATCTTCCTTCATTAAGATGTATGTTTGTGAAGTGTAGAAGTATATAGGAATAGCCCTGTGCTTACTTCATTGAAGTTTCACCATGTATAATGTGTCTTTCAAGTAACATCTTCTTTCATTAAGATATAATACACAACACACACATATATCACCCACACGTTATTTAAAAAAAAAAGAGGGAGTTTCTACAATTAATTATGATTTAAGTAAATTTTCTGGATTGTATGGGAATGGCTTGTTTTCACACAGTACCAACGGAAGTTAAACTTTATAATGATCTGGTTAACTAGAAAAATGTAGACAGCCCAGATAAATATGTCTTTAATAATTTATACTAATCAAATGAACCAAATCTCCTTTCCTTCTGGGGCTGTAAAGAAGGCCCGGAAATAACTTTCTACTGAGGGCATCTTCCTTCCAATCTATGACTGAGGGACGAGCCATGCCTGTGTGGGTTCAGGGGAGGTACAGCTTCTCTACGCTTCTCATGCACAACCTGAGTAAATAAATTAGCTCTTTCTGAACACTGTAATCATTTGAAAAAAACACACAGCACCATTGGTTTGGCAGGGACTGATTTAGGGTCTGTACTGTTGTTTCTTTATTCAAGTCCTTGTCCTGTGTCCTAGCTAGGTCCTGACTCTTGTCATGTAGGTCTGATGTCTTGTGCCTCTCAACTGGCATGGAATAGAACAGAGGCTCAATGTCAGCCCATTGCTATTGTCCAGGACAAAGCAAAAGACACAATTTAATGAGCAAATTGCTTCTGCCATCTTTTCAGTTTGGGAAATGGTTGGAATAGTTTGAAAGACGAATTCTTAAAAATCAAATAACAAATTAGTAACTACAAATTTTAATATATTTTTAAAAATTTTAGATGACCCTATTCATTTGAAAATCTAAAAGACTTAAAGTCAAGTACTAATATTAAATAAAATATCCTTTCAACTAGAGTAGGTTCATGAAGACTGTACAGATTAAAAGAGAGTAAGAAACTTTAAGAAAATAATACAACAGATGCACATGGCAGTTTGTGACATATTTAAAGTTTGTATATATTCTTCAAAAAGGGCTTAACGCCACTTTTTAAACCTTTAATTCACTCATTTTATGACAGCTTAAATTTTAAGGCCTGTATTATTTAACTCTGGATATTGAAGAAAATAGAAGGAAGTACAAAACTAAATGTGAGTTAGTCTTGGGCAGAAGGGGTAGAACAGAAATGGCTCTCAACACGCAAGAAGCCATGAATCATTACGACCAAGCAGCCAGCACGCTAAGAATGTGCACCGCCCTGACAATGTTCACTTCAGTCCAAAAGGACATCATGGCAACAGTTAAATATAAAAGATGCACTCTTCTCTCCACAGCGTAATTTAAGTATCATCTTAATTTTCATTTAAGTATCAACTTAAGTATCATCATAAAAACAGATTCATGACCTAATGGATCTCACACTCCAGCTGGAGGAAAGTAAAAGCAATAAAGACAGTAAATAATCAAGCATATCAGAAAGTGATACATGCTTTAGAATAAACAAAAAGTATTATCCTAGTAAATCTACTCAGTATTAATCTAGTAGATCTACACAGTATTTTCTCTTAAATAGGAGTCGATATAAATTTTATGGAAATCTACATATGAACAGTTACTCTGTTTAATACGAGATCATATTTCATGTCCTCTGAAGCCACAAATAAGGTAATTCACTAACTGCATCAACTACAGAATAACATTATGTTTCGAACTTCAGAAATGTCCTTTCTTGGCTAATATAAACCACATTTTAGAACCAATATAAAGCTATTTGCAATCATCTTCTATGCATCTGAAAGTTATTTTTAACTCAAAAATTTTCAATTATACAATCAAAAAGATCACTATTATTGTAAAAAGTATGACACGTACGTATCATGTTTTATCATGTTATTTTTTTCATGCCATGTATCTTCTAAATCAATTTGGCAGAGTATTTGGGAAACAGTCTAGGAATTTAAAGGGAAAATGAAATCACATTAAGATGCAGTCTTAAAATAGCCTGAACTGTGGATTAGTATTTAATTGAGAGGCTTCTGACTATGCCACGATTTTGAAATAAAGCAGAACTTTTTAAACTTGCTTTTCCAGATATTTTAACCATGTGGCAAGTTTCATTTTGTTCCTGTCGCTGTATTTATCCATTATATTTTTAGGCAAATGGAACTGAAAACTTATCTTCACTGCATAAACAAAATCAAATAAATAAGCCTTCAGACATTACTAAATCCTGAAGGGCATTAGGGAAATTTGAGATCAGATCCTACATTTCGTAAGTGTGTTCAGAAAAACTAGGCCTCTCTGACAAAATATAAAGGTAAAGAGAAAAAAGCTTAAATGCAAATGTAGACGATGAGGATTCAGTAATTGGGGATGTTTTGGTTGAAGTTAAAAGAGTTTTTCTGAACTGGACTATTTTTACGAAATAGTGGTTTCTGGAAGTGTGTTAATCCCATTTATTAATTCAAAAGATAGTATCTACCACATGTTAGGCACTCTTCCAGATGCCTCAGAGACATTAATGAATAAAAGAGATTTATGACCTAATGGATCTTACATTTTCACTGGGGGGGAAAGTAAAAGCAATAAAGACAATAAATGAGCAAGTATATCAGAAAGGGATACACGCTATAGAATAAACAGAAAGTATTACCTTAGTAAATCCAGTCATTATTAGTCTAGATCTACATAGTATTTTCTCTTTAATAGGAATCTATATAAATTATATAAATTTTACTGTATTCTATTTCTAATCTAGGAAAGCTATGAAGTATGGTGAATACTATATAATATATGGTATATCTTCTATAAAAATTACTTTATCAGAAACTATAAAATCAGACTGGTAATTGTATCAAAGATAGAGGTTTTTATTACCCATAGAAAACAGCAGATAATTATTATTATTTTTAAAGATTTTTTTTTTTTTTTACTTGAGAGAGAGAGAGTGCACAAGAACGGGGTGAGGGGCAAAGGGAGAAGCAGACTCCTCACCAAGCAGGGAGCCCAATGTGGGGCTCAATCCCAGGACCCTGGGATCATGACCTGAGCCGAAGGCAGACGCTTAACTGACTGAGTCACTCAGGCGCCCCAAAAACAGCAGACTAAAAATGACATTTACATGGTTTCCATATTAGGTCTGACCTGTGACAGATAATAAGCCAAGAGACAAAACACAAAACCATTCTAAGTCCACAGCTGACATGTAGGTTCATCCCTTGGGCATCCCTATAGTTCTTATTGGAAGAGTTTGGATAGAGCCCAGTTTTTAACATTAACTTTTACAAAACTACAAAACTAACAAAAATCTGTAGAGGCCACTGTCAGAGATACGTTTACCAAATTATGC
This sequence comes from Leptonychotes weddellii, assembly GCF_054177405.1. Taxonomy (NCBI): domain Eukaryota; kingdom Metazoa; phylum Chordata; class Mammalia; order Carnivora; family Phocidae; genus Leptonychotes; species Leptonychotes weddellii. The sequence continues at coordinate 8,006 of NW_027707204.1, read as the reverse complement.
AGAGCACCTAAATGATTATTCTTCAGTGAATTGAAGCTACATGCAGGCTTCCCAAATTATAACTCTCTTCTGGGTTTTAGGACACTGGACTGGCTTTCTGTAATAAGCCATTTACAGGGGTTGGGTAGATGACATCTGTTTCTGTGATACTGGTCACTAACATCAATTTGAAAGACCTCAGGAATCTAACTTCGTATATGATTTCATGATAACAAATAAACCCAACTCGTCATGTCTCAAATATGAATATCATTTCTCTGAATAATACAAAAGTCATTTTCCATTTTCCTGTGATCCTACTGCCATAAGAGAACTCATTATAGAGCTATTTCCAAACTCTAAAAATGGGTTTAATATACATGATATGTATATCGTGATATGATATCAGAGAAGTAGCCAAAAAAGGGTAAGAATTGTGGTGGCTGAAAATTAATTACAATAATTATCCAGTGAAAATGTAACCATTTTTTTTGATGACTTGGGTCGGTATCTACTACTGCAGCATCCTCAGGGATCCCCAGTCTAGCCCTGATACATAAAATATACACCAGGATGTGGTTGGGAAGATTGCTCAGAGACCAGACTGTAACCAACTGGATATAAACTCTTCAGTAACGGCATTCAAGGACAGAGTTTACACTGGGCCTCTACAGACACTATTAATAAAAATGGCGGGCAGTGTTAACCTGAGCCTAGATTCCCATATCTTGAATGAGAATACAAGAAAGAGAAAAACATTTTCCTGGGTATTTTCATGTGTATAGTTTGAGGGGTTGTGGTAAGGAGAGTGTAGTGCCTCCTGGATGAAGATCTGGGAGTGGTCTGTCCTCTGATTATATGAGCTAATTTAATAAAAACAATTTTTTTTTAATTTTCCCCAGTTTTTCATAGTATCTCCTCTCTTCTCCATTTATGTCAAGACCTGAAAAATGATTACTCATTAGGTGGCTAATAATCAGGTCATCTCTAGTCAGGCTTGCTAATGAGGCCCCCCCCAGTTTTTCATAGTATCTCCTCTCTTCTCCATTTATGTCAAGACCTGAAAAGTGATTACTCATTAGGTGGCTAATAATCAGGTCATCTCTAGTCAGGCTTGCTAATGAGGCCCCTCTTGGAGATGGCAGGAGTTTGGATGGTAGGAGGTATTAGGGGCAGATCCTCCGAGCGCAGTGAAGGAGACCCACACGTGGCGAGCTTGCGCACGCAGGCAGACGGCGAACTCACCTTGGCAAGCTCCAGTGCGGATGTTGGGGATAAAGCCCCGTCGGCAGGGCTGAGGCTGGGCAGGACACATCTCACAGGGGTGGCCCCAGGCCCGTCCCATGGTGGCACAGCACAGAGTCTTAGTGCAGACAATGCCTGTCAGCTGCCCTTGGCACATCTGGTTGTTGACCTGAGTGAAACAAGGGCCTGTCCTGTAATCTGGAATGTGAAAGAAGACGGAAAGACAGGTTTTATGACCATACACCAACCTTCCACCAGTAGCCCCAAACACATAAAACAGAGGCCATTTCTTCTGACTCAAGTGTCTAAAGACAAAAGGCTGGCAAGTTTCATTTCGAAAATTCCTCATTTTTCAATCATGAGGACTGCTTCAGGAGACTTCAAATGTATTTTACACCAGACGCTGTAAACGGGTGGCTCAAGGGCTGTGTCTGGGACACAGATGTGTTTTCTTGGCCTGAATAATGTTCTGAAAGAATTTAAATGAGTAGCCAACATTTTTAAATTGGGGAATTTCACATGAAATTTCTATTTCTGGCTTTTCTTGAAAAGTTGGAAGATCTGGCCATGCTAGGCCTGCCGTTCTACATGGCAGTGGGGGAGAGAAGTGTGTCCTTCTCTCTGACACCAAGCTGGCAGTCTCATCTCACTGCCATCCCTCACCTGCATACCATCAGCACCTGCTTGCAGGACTCTCTCTTTACCTAGCAAAGATTTTCCTTCCCAACCGGTGGACACGAGATCGGAATCAGAAGAGAACCAATAACGATATACCCTTCCATATCACAAATATATCTGAGCAGTCTAGTATGTCTATAAACACTAAGTTCTAACAATTTGATTTTTGTTTCTGTGTCAGTCTGTTTAGTTCCCTGTGTAGTTCATCCAGGAAGACTGTAGCAATAAGAGCCCCTGTCATGGATTCTTTCTAGGTAAGTTACTATTACTTAATCTCTATAAAAGACTGTACCATTTTCCAGCTCAGAAAAGCATCAGCAAATGCTAAATAGGCAGACTTCTGTGGATATTAAGGATGATCTACTGGGACTGTTGCATCTCAAACTGTGGTCCATGGACCAGTGATATATGCATCACCCGGGAGGTGGTTAGACATGCAGACTCAGGCTCCACCCTAGACTCACTGACCTAGAACTACATTTCGACAAAATATTCAGGAGATTCATACACACCTTCAAGATTAAGAAGGGCTGATCTAGACTCCAGGTAACTTAAAAGCTAGGCATTCTGACTCTAGTCCTCTTTCTCCTATAATTTACTTCAGTGAACCTTTTAGATGATCAGTATTTAACTCTTTTAAGCAGAACTGAATCATTAACAAAACAGTTTTTGAGTGTTGTTGCTGTTTTGAGAGTGGAAATCAGAGAAAGGTCAGTTTCATGAAAACTGACTAATGAAACAACTCACATTTGTTTTAAAATTACAACAGAAATATGTGAAAAGGGTTTTCCCCCCCCTTTCACAGAGACTGTATGAATACAGTTCATTAAGTCTTGGGACTGTAAGATGATAGTCAGGATTTCCTGATAAGCCCTCATGCAAATGACATAATTCCATTTGAAGGGGAAAACCAGAACAAGTTTATTTCAGATTTCCAAGAACAAAACAATCTCACATTCAAAGAAAGCAGAGTCAATAATGGTGGTAAGATTTTTATGAAATACGTACTGGGAAAAAGCAAACTTGGATAGGATTTAACATTCAAAATGCTAAGCTAGAAGAACTTTGATATAATCTAAATGCTATCATGTAACAAAAACACAACTTAAAACCACATAAAACTTTTATTTTTTTAAAAACAAAGAATAAGGCTTTCTCATATAGAGCAAAAGAATATTTTTAAAGTTTAACACACAGAAAAAAAAACTAAAATAGGTAACGTTTTTTGCAAGCTGGTTTAACACTCTGTTACTCTGCAGCTGAACTTCAACAAAAATAGCTCATTTTAATCCCTTACATAAGAACAACAGATGTGTTGGCTGCAAATCACATTTTTGAAAAAGACAATCTTTGCAGTATATGTGTAGATATGTCAACCTTATAAACAAGCATGCTTCCCACACCACAAACTGCCAGGTTGTAAATTTTTTAAACCTATCTATTGTCCTTCACACAACCATTATTTTGCTGTTTTAAACAAATATCAGACTCACAAATTAAATCAAGTTCTGAACAAGTGGGAAAAGTATTTTTCACAAAAAAATATAAACCATTTATCCTTCTGTAATTCTTGCGTACGTAGCTATGTTCACATTCTGCACACTTTCGGGATTCCCAGAGAGAAGCCTCCATACCCTCCCTCATAATCCTATCCTTAAGTAAACCAAATTGTCAGGAAATTTGTTCCTTCGGCTAACTACACTGCCTTCTTAAAATTATGTCCTCTCAGTCTGCTCTCTTTGGGGAAGGAGAATATCTGGACGAGGCTAGCTGTTTGTCCTCTGATGTGACCTTTCAGGTTGAAGGCTCTAATTAAGCCAACCCCAGACTTCTCCTCCTGGGAAAAGAGTTTACCTGTCCTTATTTCTTTTGCCTACACAGTATCTGCCTCCTTACAAACTGTGCTGAATCTATTTTCTTTTCTCATTATACTTGGCTTTCTGGTAGGCAACTGATTAGTTTAAAATGTAAAATTACGGCATTACCTACTTATTCAAGAATTACTATCTTGCAAAATACGAACAAATCAGTGAAAGGGGATGTAAATATCTTGATCAGATTAAAACATCCTGTCCCAAACTTGGCTAGCATTTTAATCATGGTCAAAGAGCCCTAAAAGGATTTCATGTTACTGCCCATGCATTCTTGTCATCAGGATTTCAGCGTGGGTAAAATATTATTGTATACCACACTACCCATTTGAAGTCAAGGACATCCTCAGAGCTTATTAGCAAAATATAAAAGGAAAGAACAGCTTATCACTTGGGTATGCTGGAGCCAGTAGTTTGGAAACAGGTATTTTCCTCATTACTATATGACCAAAAAATGTTAAAAATTAACCTGTGAAACACAAATACTTTTATTTTGATTTTCTAATATCGAAGTACAATATAGCATCTTTTCTTAAATTAGTTTCAGAGGTAGAGTTTAGTGATTCATTAGTTGCATATAACACCCAGTGCTCATTACATCACGTGCCCTCCTTAATGCCCATCACCCAGTTACCCCACCCCCCGCCCACCTCCCCTCCAGCAGCCCTCAGTTTGTTTCCTAGAGCTAAGTCTCTTATGGTTTTTGCCTCCCTCTCTGATTTAGTCTTATTTTATTTTTCCCTCCCTTTCCCTATGATCCTCCGTTTTGTTTCATAAATTCCACATATGAGTGAAATCATATGGTAATTGTCTTTCCTTGACTGATTTATTTCACTTAGCATAATACCCTCCAGTTCCATCCCTGTCCTTGCAAACGCTAAGTCAGAATGGCTAAAATTAACAAGTCAGGAAACGACAGATGTTGGCGAGGATGCGGAAAAAGGGGAACCCTCCTACACTGCTGGTGGGAATGCAAGCTGGTGCAGCCACTCTGGAAAATAGTAAGGAGATTCCTGAAAAAGTTAAAAATAGAGCTTATGACCCAGCAACTGCAGTACTAGGAACTTACCTAAAGGATACAAACATAGTGATGCAATATAACATCTTGTTTTGTACAGTTCCACTTTTATTCCCATTAAGCAGCTGGTGCAATGAGAAAACTCATCAAGAACTGGCGGCTTGCTGCCTTTTTTTTTTTTTTTCAAACAACTTCATTATGGTGTCATGAATATAACGTATATTCACCTGTCTTAAATGTACATGTAAATTTATTGAATTGTGCATCCATCACCACAATCTAATTTTAGAATATTTGCATCAAACCCAAAGATTCCTTGTGCCAATTTCCAGCCTCAGTCAACCACTATTCTTTCTGTCACTATCGGTTTGGTTTTTCTGGACAATGCACACAAATGGAATCATATAATATGTGGTCTTTTCTGCCTGGCTTCTTTGACTTAACATGATGTTCTTGAGGAACATCCATGCCATAGTATGGGTGAGTATTTCAATCCCTTTTACTGCTGACTAGCATTCCACTGTATGGATACACCACATCTGCTAACCAGTTAGTGGCCGTCTGCTGGGTTGTATGGTGAGTTTCTGTTTAACTTCTTCAGAAACTGCCAAATGGTTTTTCCAATGTAGCTTCACCATTTTGCATTCTTATCAGTAATGAATGAGGGTTCCAATTCCTCTGCATCCTCGCTAATATTTTCTTTTTTTATTATAGCCTATGTTACCATTCTACTTTAAATAAATATAATTGAATATATTTGGAAATTTTGATGTAATTTCACAAGTCCTCTTAAGATGCTAAACAGTGCTAGATAACCAAACTGAGCATTATTGTTGTACAAACAACCTGGTAACCTCTGAAGAGGTTTTCAGAAGGTAATAACAGAAACAGGTCTGGTGGAGGATGTGGAACTGAAGGAGAGGTCTTTTTTGTTGTTGTCATTTACTTATTTATTTTTTGCTTATTTTTTTTTATTTTATATGTTTTGCTTTGTTTTATGGAAGACGCACACCATTTCTAAAAGCCGATGGGAATGACCCAGTTGAAAGGGAGGGCTTATAAGTACCAAAAAGAGTAATAATTTCTAATATAAGATCCCTTAGGAGTCAGCCTGAGTGTGAAACCAGAATTTGTGAAGGAGTTATCCTTCGAAAGGAGAAGAAAAGCACTCTGTTGTAGCCTGAGAAAGAAGAGTATTTATAGAGTAGATGGACAGTGAGCAGTGTCCTCTCCCACACCTTCTATTTTCTTTGTGAAACAGGAGGTGAGGGTCAGCTGTGGAGTCAGATATTTGGGGCTGAGATGGCACTGCAGATCCCAGGCGAGGGAGCTGACATGAGAACCCAGTGGACTCCCAGGTGACATTCAGGGCTCTGTACGGCAGATGACCAGGATGGACTGGTAATGGGACCAATCCGCCTGCCTGAGGACTTTTCCCAGCATCCCTAGGCAGCTGAGAGGCTCACTCAGAGGTTGGGTTCATTAGGGTTAGGGTTTTCTCTCTCAGATGTGGAAAAAAAAATCAGAATGGCAAGGGAATTCAGAGGATTGTTACACAGCTTTTAAATTACAGACTATAGAATCTATGCCTGAGGAACAGGAAATGAGAAAAAGGAAGACTGATAAATTAAGAAGTGGGAGAAAGCAGTAAGATCAATAGACTAGGTGTCTCCAGGGGGCTTCACACGAGAAGGGAAAAGAGTCACAGGGACAGCAATACATCAACCGCCTGTGTGGCTGCAGTATTCTTCATTTAACTGCCAGCAGAATGGAGCAGACGACACACTGCATAACTTAGGGAAGATTTCCACACATGCTGTAATGTAAATGTCATCCTCTGGAGCTGTGCAGTGGATGGCCCTCTTAGAGACCATGGACTATGGCTAGTCCAACCATGCCATAAGATGTCCAGAATCCATTGAATTCCATCCATTCCCACGTTAGTATACAAAGGCAAGTCTTTGTCTTGCCTGGGACTTGCCTGGTCCTAGAAAGTACAGGCAAATAGGTGGAATTTCCCACCAAGGTGCACAGCATTTGAAGTTAGGCAAGAAGGCATTTTCATTCTCAGGAACCAAAGAAATGCAACATGTAGTCAAGTGATCACGCTGTGTGGGAGCTGCAGGTATAAGTGAGTGTCACGAGGAAGTGTAGACTATACATAGCTGGTCTAACGATCCTGGCTATGGGACTGTCTCCTTGTAGTAATGGAGGTTTTTTTGTTTTTAAAGATTTTATTTATTTATTTGATAGAGACAGAGAGAGCATACAAGCAGAGGGAGCAGCAGAGGGAGAGGGAGCAGCAGGCCCCCAGCTGAGCAGGGAGCCCGATTCGGGACTCGATCCCTGGACCCTGGGATCATGACCCAAGCGGAAGGCAGACGCTTAACCAAGTTTTTGGTTTTTGACAGAGCAATTATAAATAACATTTTTTAGTGATCTTATCATGGTTTTAATTGAGAACGTAGTTGGGTGTGCCAGCTACAATCTTTGATCACAGATATAACTGGAGCATGCAGAGAAGCCAACCCCAAAACTTATATGGGATGGTACAAGCGTTTCCTTAGTTTCAATACAATCTGCCCTGAATGTCTGCAGATCCAGACTTCACGCTGACCAAATATTCAGAGTTCAATAAACTCAAATGGCTGAGACAGTAATTGTCTTCCTTGATGGAAAAGCGTATGTCAACCTCAGAAAATTTTAGAATTAAGTACAGAAATGTTTAAGGGAATCAGAGCCATTATATTAACATTGTTGCTTAAAGAAATCTGTGCAAAAATTATGTATCTGTAACATTTAACAGCTTTTGCCCCATTCTATCAGACTGCCTTATAACCATAATTTAAAATAAATAGTTAAGTGACCTATTCAGAATGATTTTTTTTAATTTAAATTCTAGCAGCCAACATATAGTACAGAATGATGGTTTTTTTCAACTTAAAATGTGACTATGCTTGGGGGGCGGAGCAAGATGGCGGAGGAGTAGGAGACCTGGATTTCGTCTCCGCTCAGGAATTCAGCTGGATACGGATCAAACCATTCTGAACACCTACAAACCCAACAGGAGATCGAAGAAAAGAAGAGCAACAACTCTCTCATCAGAAAAGCGACCACTTTCTGGAAGGTAGGACGTGCGGAGAAGTGAATCCGAGGCGATATTCGGGAGGATAGACGGCGGGGGAGGAGCCTCCGTCGGCCACTTCTGGCAAGTG
>NW_027707203.1:0-336 GCF_054177405.1 Leptonychotes weddellii | reverse complement strand
TCCAAGTAAGGATTCAGGTGCCCAGGCTCCTTCCCTCTCCCACCTTCCGTGATTGCCATGCATCAAGCTAGTAGCAGGAGGGAGAGTATGAAGGAGCACGTAGGGAAGGTTTTCGTGAGCTGGACTCACATTCCGACTGCAAGGGCAGCTGAAAGTGTACACAAGTGTGTGCCCAGAAAACAGTCTCTTCTGCCCAGAAAACAGAAAAAAGTTCTGTCTCGCCTAATAAACCAACATGCTTCATTTCATAGATGAAGGCGAGTCATGTGCCTAACAATGTTTTGCCTTAACTGCCAGGAGGTTTAAATTTAGTGTTCAATTGATACCACTATTCTT
>NW_027707202.1:0-336 GCF_054177405.1 Leptonychotes weddellii | reverse complement strand
TGGCCGACAGTGGCTTTTACTGCCTGATAGTACAACTCAAAGGAATAACACAAAAGGATCCCTTATGGAAGGGGGTAGGGAGGTCAAGGAGATATGCTGCCCTAAGTAGTGAAACAAATGTCTTTGACCAGTATCAATGCTAGTAGTTACCTGTTCCTGATCTACATAATAACAGACCAGTGCAATAGTAAAATTCAAAGGAGGTCTGGATCTAAAATTTTTACATACCAGAATCAAAATCTAAAGATTCTTTTTAAAAAAAAAAAAAAGTATTTTATTTATTTATTTGACAGAGAGAGACACAGCCAGAGAGGGAACACAAGCAGGGGGAGTGGG
>NW_027707201.1:0-336 GCF_054177405.1 Leptonychotes weddellii | reverse complement strand
TTAATCCCCATACATTACATCATTAGTTTTAGATGTAGTGTTCCATGATTCATTGTTTGTGCATAACACCCAGTGCTCCATGCAGAACGTGCCCTCCTCAATACCCATCACCAGGCTAACCCATCCTCCCACCCCCCTCCCCTCTAGAACCCTCAGTTTGTTTTTCAGAGTCCATCGTCTCTCATGGTTCGTCTACCCCAACCATAAGAGACTCTTAATCATAGGAAACAAACTGAGGGTTGCTGGAGGGAAGGGGCGTGGAGGGATGGGGTAACTGGGGGATGGACATTAAGGAGGGCATGTAATGCAATGAGCACTGGGTGTTATATGAGATTG
>NW_027707200.1:0-336 GCF_054177405.1 Leptonychotes weddellii | reverse complement strand
TTTTTTTTTTTAAACAAGCTTCTGCTCAGCATAATGTTTTTAAGATTCATTCGTGTTGTATCAGTTTGCTTTTTCTGTAGTTACTTTTGTATGAATAATCCTCAATGTGTTATCTATTCTACTTCCTGAATCAGTTATGAAGGGTTGGTATTGTTTCTTTAAATATTTGGTAAGGGACACTTGGGTGGCTCAGTTGGTTAAGCATCTGCCTTCGGCTCAGGTCATGATCTCGGGGTCCTGGGATTGAGCCCCGCATCAGGCTCCCTGCTCAGTGGGGAGTCTGCTTCACCCTCTCCCTCTGCCCCTCCCCCCCACTCATGCTCTCTCTTAAATAAA
>NW_027707199.1:0-336 GCF_054177405.1 Leptonychotes weddellii | reverse complement strand
AGCAAAACTGTTGGCATAGCTATCTGAGAAAAAACAGGCTTAGTAGTTGGAGGAAAAACAAGGCTCCTCAAGTCGATTTTTGGTGATGACAAGGGGTGAAGATATGTTCTCTAAGATTCCTTTGGCAATGGGTTCCTCCCTTTCACAGGCCACTGAATTCCTAAATATGCAAGATTTAATTTTGAAGATATAAACATGGAGATGTAGGAAAGTGTCCAACATGGACAAAACATAATCATAAGTCCCAGTGCTGGACAATAAAATAGCATTTTCTAAGAGTGCAATGAAAATAAAAACACATTATCAGACATATGAAAATAATTCTTTTTTTTTTTT
>NW_027707198.1:0-336 GCF_054177405.1 Leptonychotes weddellii | reverse complement strand
TATCTTCTGATTAACATAAGCAAGCGTTATAGTTACAACATGCCTTTTCTGGCAGTATGCCTAAGTAGTCATCCTAAAAATAGCTCCTGACTCAAAACATATACCAAAATATATCAAGTATCTTATATAATATATTGCTGAGGTCGTATGAATAATGAACCTTGAGACTTCCAATTGGAAGGAAAATGGGAATGAAACCCCAGCATTAACATTTTGGAAGCCAGGAAGCATTATACTTGTGATAATGGAATTAGCAGCCCCTAAAAAAGCTGGATTCTAAGCTGGCAACAGGGAAAGCCAAGAAATGACCTTATTTCTACAACAGAATCCTGTCCC
>NW_027707197.1:0-336 GCF_054177405.1 Leptonychotes weddellii | reverse complement strand
TAAGTTGTCTCACAGAATTTTGGAAATGAACAGGGTTTTTAAAAAATCATCTGGTTTAAACAGCACAACACATGGAAATCTAAAACAGGTGTTTAAAGCCTTGGCAGCTCCTCTAAACATTTCACTGTGAACTATTTCGACTTGGGAAAGCTGTACTGTGTAAGAGGAAATCTGATTCTATTTGCTCCATGATCTGCGTACAATCGGGCAGCTGCAGGGCCAGCTCTATCCATCCTTTTGCCCTGTCCCTGACCTTCATCCTCAGCTGGACAGACGATCTGTGAGCGGGTGGTACAGTAGTATCACTCACAGGAGACTGTTCAGAGCAAGGTCTAC
>NW_027707196.1:0-336 GCF_054177405.1 Leptonychotes weddellii | reverse complement strand
ACCATCACTCAAAAGTCCATAATTTATATTACATTTCACTCTTGTACATTCCATGGATTTTGACAAATGTATAATTACGTGTATCTACTATTTTACAGAAGAGTTTCACTGCCCTAAAAAATCCTCTATGCTCTGAATCAGTAGTCTAGATATAATTTTTTTTTTATTCTTATGTTAATCCCCATACCTTACATCATTACTTCTAGATGAAGTGTTCCATGATTCATTGTTCGTGCACAACACCCAGTGCTCCATGCAGAACGTGCCCTCAACACCTACCACCAGACCAACCCATCCTCCCACCCCCCTCCCCTCTAGAACCCTCAGTTTGTTTTT
>NW_027707195.1:0-336 GCF_054177405.1 Leptonychotes weddellii | reverse complement strand
GCACTTTTTCCCACTGGAGATTCTTTCCTGCTTTATCGAGGATTAATTGACCATGTAATTAATGGGTTGCCTAGTCTGTTCTGTTTGATCTATGTGTTTACTTTTATGACAGTACCATACTGTTTTGATCACTATAACTTTCTGATATAACTTGAAATCCAGAATTGTGATGCCTCCAGCATTCCTTTTCTTTTTCAAGGTTGCTTTGGCTATTCAAGGTCTTTTGTCATTCCATACAAATTTTAGGATTCTTTGTTCCAGCTCTGTGAAAAATGTCAGTGTTATTTTGATAGGGATTGTACTGAATCTGTAGATAGTTTTGGGTAGTATAGACAT
>NW_027707194.1:0-336 GCF_054177405.1 Leptonychotes weddellii | reverse complement strand
TCATTGCCCTAAACCTGTCATCCTTTCTGCTTCCTTTTAGGTCACTCCAATTGTCTTCTTCACACTTGCACACATATTACCCTTATGCTGTCCATGCGTGCATCCTTTTCTAGGTCTGTCCTTCTAGGGGAATATTCCAGTGCTCAAAAAAATACTTATTTTCCTTGTCTCAAAATAGTGTCCTTCCAAACCTTGATCTCACCAAAGAATCTCCGGGATGAATACTAAGTAGGAAGCACTATGGGCGGGGCACCTGAGTGGCTCAGTTGTTAAGCGTCTACCTTCAGCTCAGGTCATGATCCCAGGGTCCTGGGGTCAAGTCCCGCATTGTGCCCC
>NW_027707193.1:0-6038 GCF_054177405.1 Leptonychotes weddellii | reverse complement strand
GTGGTGAGAAAGAGGAAAACAGAAGGAGTGGTGTCTTGGAAGCTACTAAGCCAAATTTCAGAAGATTCTCCTCATATATCCTCCCTGTGGATAAGTACTCTTCCCATGAAGGCTTAAGGTTGATTATTCCCAAGAATTTAAGGAATTCAAATATATGTCTGTAAATTAAAAAATAGTAATTTTTAAAGTTGCATTACAGTAGCAGGATCATGAATAATATAATATTAATTTTATTTTAATTATCTTAAGTGTTTAATCATGTTTTCAATAAAATAAAGCTTCATGAAAAGAATTGGAAGTAATGTCTCAACTTGTCATTCTCTTGTATGCTCCCATTTACTTAGGTTCTCTTCTCAGCAGTTTGATATTTTTGCACAGAAGTGGTGCATGTTTTCTAAATAACAGATTGCTAATGTCTGCATCTTTTAAACTTCATATGAAAAGATTAACTGTTTTTATTTAAACAAGGTGCATTATTGTGATTGAAGTCCTCGGCACCCACCAGTTTTGGGTGGGGTCTGAGTTATGAAACTCACATTCAGTGAGGGGAAAATTCTTTCTAGTTTTGCTCAAGTGGTTCTTTAATTACTTGAAATAAACCTTGTTGGTTTCAGCTTGGTGTTTTAGGACTCCTTTAAAAGCCTTTAGCTCTTACAGGCACTACATCTCTGCTCCTATTTGAAATGCAGCATATGCATCTTAATTATTATAGAAACAACCAGACATGTACCTTGATGAATACAAATGTACAAATAAGACTTGTGTTATTCTTCAGTGTGGACCAGGACAATAGATTTTTAAAAATTCAAAAAGCTGAGAGAGATCTTAGAAAGTATGTGGGCAAATCCCATTTTTTTTAAGGTTAGGAAAAGAAAGTCTATCAGGTTATATCATTTGTCTGAGGTACCCAAACTAGTTAGTGGGGAAATTAGGGTAGAACGGATGTATCCTAACTTCAAACCAGCTCTCCATACTAAGGAGCTATATTTTAAAGGGGAAAAGTAGCAAGATAAGAGAAGCTTATCTGATTCTAACTTGATTTAGGGTCTCTAGCCATTTTTCTTGTTTTATATCAATACTCCTTTGGCACTCCCGTGATCTCATTGACATTTGAAATAACCCTATTGAATAGCAGATGCTATTATCATCATTCTCATTTTACATAGGTGATGAAATTGAGTCACAAAGTTTCATTTACACCTCCAAGATCACAGAGTTAGCGGACAGAACAGTACCCAGGTCTTCCAAAGTTTATGTAACTCTTCTTTCTACAATTAGTCATGTCAGGAGAAATATTTAAATGATCTAGCAAAATAATCTTAGAAAAGGAAAAAAACTCACTTTTGTGTTGTACACCAATTGGAAGACAAGGGGGGACAAGCTGATGATGGGAAATGTAATGGCTGAAAAAAATAGTAACATCTAACAGTGTTGCCATAGTAGCAAAACTGAGCAATTAGAGGCATTGATGTAAATTTCTTTGAACAAAAAAGAATCAAATTCTATGAAAGAAGATAATTTTGGGCAGTCCTTACATAGTTTCAAAATACCAACTGCACAAGTGCAAGGATGAGTAGATTTGAATTAACATCAGTTTCTGGGTGAAGACGTGGAATTTTCATTCACTGCAGACAGAATGTGATCCAAAGTTATAACATGGCTGCCAAAAAAGTTAATGCAATTCTAAGCCACAGGGATAGAAGGAGGTATGGAGTAAACGTCGCTGGTTAACCAAAGTTGAATCACTATGTTCACGTCTTGGTGCCACATTTTAAGAAGGACACTAAAACCTAAAGTTCATGTAGGAGGATGATGACCAGAATGGAAGTCTGGAAGCCATTCCCTCCGAGGAGCTTCTGAGGAACTAGGGTATTAATTTGAAAGTAAGGAGAATTAAGTTTCTTTAAATTTACTCATTCACTTAGCAAAAATTTATCAAGTGCTTATTATATGTCAGAATAGGTACGGCCTTTTAGGTAACTGCAAAGACTTTGGCCAGTGCCTAATGAGCCACGTGGAGGATTTTAGGTAGAGGAGTGACTGTATCTCCCATAGTTTTGAGGCACTGTTCTACGAGTTATGTTGAGACTAGGCTGTTGGGTGTGGAGCAAGGGCAGAAGCATGGAGACAAATCAGTTTATTGCAATAATTCAGCAAGAGTTGACATTGTTTGGACCAGGGTAGGAGCAGTGGAGGGAAAGAGAAGTGATTGGATTTTGGAAATATTTTGAATTCGGGGTATATTTCATATAAATGAAAAAAATTTTTTTAATTGGTCAAACTTAACTTAAATCTCTGTGTCTCCAGGGGTTAGGACCAGGACCCATGGTTGGTATTGGGAAGGGAACGGGAGAAGGAGGAGGGAATTTGCCTTTGGTAAAGAGAGGAGGTAGATGGGGGGTAGGCAAAACTGGAACATGCCTCTCTCCCTGCAATGTCATAGCATTTTGACTCAGTATCACAGAGGCGGAAAAAAGTTTGTACTGTCAGAAATAGAATAGAATTTCCAACAGTTCATGAAATCAGCAATATAAATTGTAAAGCATGAAACTGCCATTATATTTGTTCTATAATGGTGTAAAACAACACGTATTTTTAAAAATATGAAAGGAGAACAGAGAAAAACTATGATCTACCACTTTCTTGAGGACTCAGAATTACTACTTGCACATTATCTGTATGACCACCACCACCTCACATTCTGATTCATCCACAATCCTTTTTTGTACTCTATAACTACAAAATAGAAAGTAACTAACAGGAAAATGAACAGCATGGCTAAATATGGGCAAATATTTCTACTTCACAATGGTTTGATGGGAAAGTAATTGAGCTTGGACTCACAGGACATGAAAACCATACCTATGCCATTTAGGGAAGAAGAATTAAAGTGTGGGCTGAAAGCAAGTCTAACATAAAAGCAAAGGAGAACTCTAGCTATTAAAAGTATCACAATAATGGGATTTTTTTTAAAGAGTGTTCTTTAGTAATTGGTAGAAATAATTTGGTATTGTAATATAATCGTGAGTTTATGATTCTGTCAGTAATTTAAGTTAAACCTCATCACTGTTGTTATACATTTGTATATAATCAGGATTATGTTGTTGATGTAAGAGTTTACTGATTCTTTATTTACTAACTATCTTCTATGTGCCAGGTAATGTATCACAGATACAATCCTGAACAAGACAAACGCTGTTCCCTGTCCTCAAGTAATTGATAGTTTGGCTTAGTGGTTCTCAAATGTTAATGTATTGGAGAATCACCTAGAGAATTTGTTGAAAATTCAAATGGACAGCTTCTTCCACTCCTGCCCCTGCAGAAATGCTGATTCAGTAGATCTAGAGTGAATCCCAGGAATCTATCTCCATTTTAAGCGTTCAGGAGATTCTAATGCAGGTGGTCCATGGACATCACTTTGAGAAATCCTGGAATGTCACAGAGAGCCACTAGAGAGAGGTGATGCGTCTCTATCAGCCTCTCAAGGGCAACAACTGGTGACTACAATTAGGATAACAACTTAAAAGAAACAGGTATTCTTTGGTGAGAAGGATTATTCTTAGTGAGTAGGAAATCTTGGATGATTCTTTTTTTTTAAAGATTTATTTATTTATTTGAGAGAGAGAGAAACCATGCACAAGTGTGGGAGGCAGGGGCAGGGGGAGAAGACGAGAGAGAATCCCCAAGCAGACTCCCCACTGAGCATGGAGCTTGATGTGAGGCTCAATTCCAGGACCTGAGCCAAAATCAAGAGGTGGCCGCTTAACTGACTGAGCCACCCAGGTGCCCCAGAAATCTTGGATGATTCTTAAAAGAAAATAACTTCCAGTTCCCAGGTTATAATTTTTCAAAATGTCTGGACTTGTGAGGATCCTTTATCCATCAAGAGCATCCCAGACCAATCAGTCATTTTGCCAGATACTCCCAACTGCACTTCCTACTTTGACTTGCTGCACCCACTGCCTCCAGAGGGATATATATTTAACCCGCCCCAGTTCTTCCCCAACTGATTTGATTAAGGATGAATACCTACTTCCAAACCAGCTAACCTACTGGTAGGTCAGGAACAAATATTTCTCTTTTGACAATTGGAATTAAGAGACATAGAGTTGTAGTCACTTGATTGTAGGTTAAGCTAAAATGTCTTGATTGGTCAATATGAGATGGTTAAACGGGAACCCAGCAAGAATAGAGACCAGAATATATGTCCAGAAAACAGCAGTGAACCCACAAGAGAGACACCACTATGAAGGAGAACACTTGGCCGCTGAGAGATTGAAAGAATAACCAACCACAGTTCCTGATTTCCCCGTTTCCCAGATCCATTTCCCGTGGATCCAGTTCTAATTGCTGTCCTTAGTACCTTGAGGCTTCTTTATGTTCTTTCAATGAAACTCTCCTTTTTTGAGTCAACTAAAGTGGGTTCTGTCTGTTGCAACCAAATTGTCCCTAAGTAAGATAAGCAGAGACTAGACACTTCAGGGGAAAAAGCTACTCACCCATTCATATATAGGTTTTGGTTGGAGATTTGAATTGCAAACAACAGAAAGAAACTTTAAGATAACCAAACCATTAGAAGGCTACTGGGCCACCTAGACTTGAGATTAGAGGACCAGATTCTGAAATGAACAATAACAATGTTAAAGCAAATTGATTTGCAAGCAGAAAGTATAGCCACTGTCTCATGGTCTCAATGTGCAATTGGCATACTACCTCTGTGCTGAATGACCTCTACCTACTCCTTTTATTTATGCCACATTTCCTCAAGATTAAAAAAACTGAAGAGAGGGCGCCTGGGTGGCTCAGTTGGTTGAGCGACTGCCTTCGGCTCAGGTCATGGTCCCGGGGTCCTGGGATCGAGTCCTGCATCGGGCTCCCTGCTCCGCGGGAAGCCTGCTTCTCCCTCTCCCACTCCCCCTGCTTGTGTTCCCTCTCTCGCTGTGTCTCTCTCTGTCAAATAAATAAATAAAATCTTTAAAAAAAAAAAAAACTGAAGAGAAATTGTACACCTGGCCAAACCTAGGACATGTACCTATGTCTGGGTTTATGAGGACAAGGGAAGGAAGGATTTTCCCTTTGTTTCCAGAGTGGGAGGCAGGCACACAGGTCTTCTCTGAAAACCATATACCATGGAAGAAATATAATGTCCTGAAAGAAAATTGGGGCCTTTCGTGAGTGGGAATAGATACCAGAGATACTTTAAAAATGAGATAAGTAGCAAGAGACCATATGCTTATTCTCAGACAGAAAAAATTAGAGAGATGATTTGATGTTCAACAACAACAACAAAAATAATGTTCTGATGATTAGAGAAATTGAAGAGCCAGGTTTGTGAAGTAATGAACTCTGTCACTCTACCCGTTCAAGCAAGAGTTAGATAACCATTAATCAGTAACACTGAGGGAATTCCTAAATCGGATGCCAAATGCTGACTGGACAGCTTGCCTGGCTACTGATAGATCTTAATAGTATATGAAGAAAACATTTAAAGCGATGCATCTATTTCCTATCTTAAGGCAATGAGCACCACATATCTACTAAATGCTTTATGAGGTAGCTCTGCCTTTTATTCACCTGGAAATTGTTCCTTTGAGCTTTAAACTGCCCTGCTCATTCCCCTGTCCCTTCGTCTCTCTAGCTGTCATTGCTGAGATGGCTTCACCTTGGGCTGAAGGAATAATTTCACCCTGCACATTGGGATCAAACTTCTCTGTAGGCATAGGGAGCAAGAGAAGTCGTAAGAGTCCCAGGATAGAGGTTTACCAACTCAACGCATGCCATGTCCTGAAGTTGGTCTCCTGGTTCCCTGATAATCAGGCCAGTGCATTATTTGCTTGGGATGGAGAAGGCGTCTGGCATGCCTGTCTCCCCAAGGACTCAATTCCTTGTCACTGAACTGCCCCACTTCTTTTTTTTTTTTATTCTTATGTTAATCCCCATACATTACATCATTAGTTTTAGATGAAGTGTTCCATGATTCATTGTTTGTGCATAACACCCAGTGCTCCATGCAGAATGTGCCCTCCTCAATACCCACC
>NW_027707192.1:0-336 GCF_054177405.1 Leptonychotes weddellii | reverse complement strand
GTCTTTTGGTTTTGTTGACTGTTTCTTTTGCTGTGCTTCCTGATGAAGTCCCAATAGTTCATTTTTGACCTTGCTTCCCTTGCCCTTGGCGATGTTTCCAGAAGAAGTTGCTGCAGCTGAGGTCGAAGACGTTGCTGCCTGTGTTCTCCTTTAGGATTTTGATGGACTCCTGTCTCACATTTAGGTCTTTCAACCATTTTGAGTCTATTTTTGTGTGTGGTGTTAAGGAAATGGTCCAGTTTCATTTTTCTGCATGTGGCTGTCCAATTTTCCCAACACCATTTGTTGAAGAGACTGTCTTTTTTCCATTGGACATTCTTTCCTGCTTTGTCGAAG
>NW_027707191.1:0-336 GCF_054177405.1 Leptonychotes weddellii | reverse complement strand
CTGTGAAGCATCCGTGCCACGGGGATGCGTGGTTTCTGGAGCCTGTCCCAGCCACGCATGGTGTGGGAGGGGCACGGCAGCTCACGGACCAGGCGGGGGAGAAGGGGACTGGCCGTGGCTGCTGAGAGGCGGGAGGACAGGGGCGAGAAGCCAGCGTGGCTGACAGCTGTCAGTGTAATCTCGAGGCCCCACACACAAAACCAGGCCAGAGGGGTGTTGAGATGAGGGTATTAACAACATCAGGGACAATAATGCGTGCTTTTCTTAACAACGTTCTTCTTTGAAAGGACAAAATAGCCACCCCGCCTCCAAATCTCTGAAAACCCTGGGTGTTCG
>NW_027707190.1:0-336 GCF_054177405.1 Leptonychotes weddellii | reverse complement strand
AGAGCCAACGATTCATTGGCTTCAGTGATTGGCTGAAAGGGTGGGCCTGTCCTCCAAGCAGGGCCAATCAGAATCGTTCCCTGGCATTTTTATACAGTTGCCAGGAGCGAGAAGTCCTCTCTCTTCTTTGTTGCTAATTGGGGGGGGAATGTAAGCTCAAAGTTCTCTGCATGAGATGGTTGCACTGTGCCTGTACATTCCCCATCTTTTTTTCTCCCCAAACTATTGGCTTAAGTCAGTGTGATTTCTGGTTCTGTCACTTGCAACAACTGAGTCCTAACTAATATGGAGTCCATTCTGATTTTAATCCCTCAGACTCACGAGGGCCAGCGTTTT
>NW_027707189.1:0-336 GCF_054177405.1 Leptonychotes weddellii | reverse complement strand
TAGGATACAGGTGTATCATAGGTGACCCCTGATGTCCCCCTGAGAGAACGAGGTGGAGGATGTACGATGGGAACGCAGCAAATTAACAGGAGGGGAACGAAAGAATAAAATTGCCACAACCTCTTCTCTGATGAAAAGTAGAAGGCAGCTCTGGGACACCTGGCCGGCTCCGTCAGAAGAGCGTGCCACTCTTGATCTTGGGGTTGTGAGTTCAAGCCCTACGTGGGTGTAGAGACTCAAATAAAACCTTAAAAAAATAGTTAAAAAAAAAAAAGGTAGAAGGTAACTCTGCTGGCTGTCGGCTGAGCATATGGTGGAGTTTGAGCCTGTGGCCAG
>NW_027707188.1:0-336 GCF_054177405.1 Leptonychotes weddellii | reverse complement strand
TTCTGTCCTCTCTGCTGCAATTTTCTTGGAACACAAAATAAATGACTTGGATAAATTTGAAAAGCCTTTCTACGTTACTATTCTGAGATTATCATTCAACAACAAGGTTGGGGGATATTGCCTTTTTGTGCCCATAGGTTTTTGTCATTGTTGTTTTGAATTCTAAGTTTATTCTCTGTTAGATACCTCTTAAAGTGATGTTTTTCTTTATAGTCCTTTTACATAATTTGAATGCCACAGCTTGCAAGCCACAGCTAATGTCCCTGGGAGTATGGTGGCTGGTGGGCCTATGCTGCGGATACTATATTTTTATTCTTCAACCATAGTGATATCTTG
>NW_027707187.1:0-336 GCF_054177405.1 Leptonychotes weddellii | reverse complement strand
GGAGTTTATATTACTAATTTATCCCTCAATAAAGTTAGTAAGGAAAAATAAATACAGAGGTTTCACCCAAAGAAGCTACACATCTCACTGAATTTAACCAAGACAAAAGTTCTATGCACTGTTTTGCCTTTCTTTCTTTTTTTTTTTTTTAAAGATTTTTTTTATTTTTATTTATTTGAGAGAGAATGAGACAGAGGGCATGAGAGAGAGGAGGGTCAGAGGGAGAAGCAGACTCCCCGCTGAGCAGGGAGCCCGATGCGGGGACTCGATCCCGGGACTCCAAGATCATGACCGGAGCCGAAGGCAGTCGCTTAACCAACTGAGCCACCCAGGCGC
>NW_027707186.1:0-336 GCF_054177405.1 Leptonychotes weddellii | reverse complement strand
GTCTTTTGGTTTTGTTGACTGTTTCTTTTGCTGTGCTTCCTGATGAAGTCCCAATAGTTCATTTTTGACCTTGCTTCCCTTGCCCTTGGCGATGTTTCCAGAAGAAGTTGCTGCAGCTGAGGTCGAAGACGTTGCTGCCTGTGTTCTCCTTTAGGATTTTGATGGACTCCTGTCTCACATTTAGGTCTTTCAACCATTTGGAGTCTATTTTTGTGTGTGGTGTTAAGGAAATGGTCCAGTTTCATTTTTCTGCATGTGGCTGTCCAATTTTCCCAACACCATTTGTTGAAGAGACTGTCTTTTTTCCATTGGACATTCTTTCCTGCTTTGTCGAAG
>NW_027707185.1:0-336 GCF_054177405.1 Leptonychotes weddellii | reverse complement strand
CCCACTTTTAGAAGTCTACTCTGAAGATAAACCTCCAGCAATACAAAATGAATAAGCACAAGGTGATTCACTGCAGCACTGTTTGTAACTACAAAATATTAGAAGCAACCTAGATGCTCAATGCCATCAGCAGGGGAGTCGTTGAATAAACTGAGCCATCCACACAGTGAAATACTATGCAGCTATAAAAAAAAAAAAAATGAAGATATGGAGTGATTTCCAGAACATAATTAAATTTAAAAAGCAAAATGAAGAGTATCTATATTATGCTACCTTTTGTGTAAGACAGAGGGGATACAACACTGTATGTATTCATTATATATATATATATTCATT
>NW_027707184.1:0-336 GCF_054177405.1 Leptonychotes weddellii | reverse complement strand
TTTGGATCTTTGGCATAAATACCCAGTAGTACAGCACCTAAGTTTTTTAATTCATGGCAATTATATAACATTTCTCTATTTATTTTCATACTCTTTTTTTTGTTTGTTTTGTTTTGGGGTTGTTGGGTTTTTTGCCTCCTCAGACACTAAGGTACCCCAGCAAGTAGCTGCTTCCCTGGGCTATGTGAGTGCCTTGGGCAGTTTTCTGGCTCTATGTGCTGTTTGGCCCTCCCAACTTTCAAAACCTGGAATTATGGCATCTCAATGCCCCAGAGCCTCCCAGGCTCTGCCTGGTCCCAGACCGAGTGCCAAGTAAAATCCTCCTATTTCATTTTG
>NW_027707183.1:0-336 GCF_054177405.1 Leptonychotes weddellii | reverse complement strand
TGTCGATTGCCTTGAAAACAAGGAGGTCTCAACGTTTATGTTCTGGTTCCCAGCGCGAGTGCATCTCTATCCACGTGGGGCAGGCAGGTGTCCAGATCGGCAATGCCTGCTGGGAACTGTACTGCCTTGAACACGGAATTCAGCCTGATGGTCAGATGCCAAGTGACAAAACCATCGGCGGTGGGGATGACTCATTCAACACGTTCTTCAGCGAGACTGGGGCTGGCAAGCATGTGCCCAGAGCGGTGTTTGTGGACCTGGAACCCACCGTGGTCGGTAGGTCCTGGGGCACTTGGGCGGCTTTCCTGGGACAGTGGGAGGGCCTCCCTGTGCTCC
>NW_027707182.1:0-6038 GCF_054177405.1 Leptonychotes weddellii | reverse complement strand
ACAAAAAGAGAAGGAAGAAGAGACGTGGCAGGAAGAGAGCCGGCGGCTGAGCGGACACGAAGCCACGGCCACGTGGCCAAGGGGGCCGTGCAGGACAAGGGCCATCCTGGGCGCTGCCGTCTCCGGGGAGTAGGACGGGGTCTCTCCTGGACCCGTTACTCATCACGGCCCCCCTGCACTGCCCACCAGCCGTGGTACCTCACTTGTCTTTGTCGCCTGCATGTGACCATGGGCTCATCCTACACGACATGTGCAGGAAGAGCCTGTGAGCCGTGAGCCGCACGCGGGCCATGGACGCTGGTCAGATCCGGACGTCGAGAGACTCCCGGCCGTCCAGTACATTCCTGAGGCATCTTGGGGACAGGCTCTTGTTGGAAGTGTTCTGCGCATCATATCCCATCACACCCTGGAGCCTGGTGGTGATGGCGTGCAGGGGATGAGGCCCCCCCCAGCTGCAGAGACTGGGGCCAGTAGGCACAGGGTCCCCAAACTCCAGCCCGCTGTGTTACCAGCTGACTGAGTAATCACAGAACCCCACACCAACACGCTAACAACACGTCGTTTTATCTCAGAAGGTGGAAAACACACTGAGCCTGACAACGTGAAAGCAAGCGTCCCTCCCGTGAGCTTTGGGAGCAGAAGCCCTAACCTGGGCAACGGGAGGGCATCCAGGAAGAAGTGAGTGAGGCTGGAGGGTCTGCACCATGTCTCAGCAAAATGCCCACCTGGAGAGAAGGGGACCACCTTGCCGTGTCCCTGAAAGAGGCCACAAGGCCAGCTGTGTCCCTGTCTTCTTAGCCCTGAGGCTCCATCGCTGAGATTCCGGAGGGCATGTGGCTGCAACAGGCACACCTGGCGGGAAGGGGAAGACCCAGGTCCCCAGGCAGGTCAGGTCACAGCCGATGTGTCTCTGCACCTGTTCCCTCCACAAGCATTCGAGGAGCCCTGGGCTCTGTGCAGGTCAGACATAAGGCATTGACTGCATCTTTCCCGTCGGGCACCCGGGCAGCCTGTGGATGTGCCATGTGGCGTCTGGAGCCTCTCATGTTCAGCAGATGCACTCACCTGCCACAGAGCATGGTTCTTCGTTGGGTGGAGGAGACACAGCCCCCACTCTGACCGTCCGTGCATCCGCCGCTGGGCAGGAACACAGGTGTGCGCTGGTCTCTGGGGGCTTCTGTCCTCAACGGCCCTTGAGCTGGCAAAGAAGAGGAACAGACCTGGGGTCCGAGGCTGCGGTCGGTGCTGACAGGGAGGCCCGGTGCATGGACCCCGGGGCCAGCGGAAATCCAGGATGATTGTGTGGTGAAGGAGGCTCCTTCCCCTCGCCAGCCGGAGCTATCCTATGCTGAGCTTGACCCTTGGAATTATCTTCCTTCATACCCATCAGAGAGGCGCCCGCCGGGACACGGCTGAGCACACCAAGAGGGGTGCGGGGTCGGCCCCACCTTACACAGCTGGGCCCTCGGTGACGGTGCTCAGGGTGACACCAAGACCCGCCCTCCTGGGGAGACATGGGGTTCAAGGGACAGCATACTCACAGGTGCACTGGCTGACCCTGGGAAGCGTGTGGGGAGCAGTAAGGCCGTCTGTGGCTCCAGACAATAAACACGGCTTATCCAGAATGCAGATACACCTTACGTTTCTTCGGTCAAAGAAGGAATAAATCAAAACCATCTGTCAGGGCTGGGAGTCTGGCCGCCCCGATCTGTCCTGCTGATAGAACGGAGGGCCACCAATAACGGGGCACTCACCACACAGACAGAAACGGAGGGGCAGGCGGGCTGCCACGCAGCTCTCCCCGGCCGCGTCCCAGCTCATCTGCTTGCATTTGGTCCGCACGTCCCTGGCGCCCTGCTCGGCGATCATCGGCATTATGAATAGCAGCTCCGGCTCGTTAGCCAGTGGTCAGGGCGTCCTGCAGCTGCCGACACACGGGTGACACGGCAGGGTCCTGCGGAGAGGCCATCTGGCCTGTCGCAGGCGCCCACACCTTTGCCAATGGCCCGTCCGAGCCAGGAGGCTGGGGCCACTTGCCCTCGCTGACACGTCATCCCCAGAGCCCCGTGGCCTGCGTCTGACACGGCACCTGGGAGCCTGCCAGGGCCGCACCGCCGTTTCCCTCCAGCCGAGCGCCCTTCCTGGCAGTGCTGGTCCCGCACTCTCCCTCGGAGAGACGTCTGGGTGCACACCGCTGTTTCAACTGCTCCGTGCGCTTGACTCTGCGAAGTAGGAAGCTGGAAGGGGAGGCTGTCCTTGTGCCCGAGGGTGACCCCCACATTCAGGGACCTCTCACCGGGGCGGGGGCCGGGTGGACGGCAGACCCCACCCTGCCGCAGAGTCCCTGGAGGTGAGGGGAGGGCAGTCGGGGTGGCTGACCCGATGCCATGCAGAGCGCTCCAGGTTTCTCCGTGTCTGAGGACTGGCCCTCAGTGTCGGCCTCCTTCCCGAGCCTGCCATTCTTCCCTGACCTTGGCCCCGGTTCTGTGGTGTCACGGCCCCTACAGAGGTTGGAGCCGCCCCGACGGCCTGGAAGAGGATGAGCCCTCGGGTCCCTCGGTGACCCAAATGTCAGGGGCAGCGCTCTGAGGATTGCCCGCGGCTGATGGAGACCGATGGCTCTGTCACGTTCCTAACACAGGAGTTCCGCTCCCGGTGAGCGGCTGAGGTGCCCACCCGCGGCCCATGCCCACCCAAGAGCACATGGGGGCAGGTACATGTGGGGACCCCGACGGCAAGGGGGAGATGTGCCCCGGGGGGGCAGGCAGGGGAGAGTCAGGTGCTTCCCGGCTGGCGGGCGGCCTCTGAGCCACGTGGGCCCCTCGCACCCTTGCCTCTCTCTGAGACGTGCTGACTTCAGGTCCCAGTGGACGTCTGACTTTGGAGAGGGATCGAGGCAGCACCTGCAAGGGCTGAAGTCACGGTCCTGGGCCTGCACCGGAGAGGGGCGCACGCGGACAGACCTCCCTGGCTTCATGACACAGCTGCTCTGCTGTGGGAGTTGGAGAAGAGACGGCCCACCATCTTTGTGGCCGGCCACGGACTCCCCTCAGCACCTACCCTCCGTCCACCAAACTGGCCCTTGGCTTGGGCTTCATGTCTGTTTTGTGTTTGTGAAACATGTTCTAAGCGCATCCTCACCATCCCTCCCCCAGTTCTCTGTCCGTGCCGTGGGCCCTGCCCAGCCAGCATGTGTCACAGGGGAAGATCTGCTACACGTGGCTCAGACGTGGTCAGGAACGGCGTGGCCGCGGGGCTCCAGGGCGCGAGCGAACCCACCTCCTGGAGAGACAGAGGACACGCAGCGTGGGCCGAGGACGCCCCGCAGGACGGGAGTGTTGTGGGTGGAGCCCGGGAAGGTGCCGTGCACCACAAGGAGCCCTGCCACGTGGGGAGGAGGCTCTGCAGGCTGGGTGGGGGTCTGGGGAGGCAGGGCGGTGATGAGAGCCGCCCTGGGAAACCCTCCGGTTCTGCCAAGTGTCCTGGAGGGGGAGGCACCAGGGAAGCCAAGACAGACTGGGGTGGTGACAAGCCGGATGCGAGAAATGCCACCCCATCTGTCCCTCCAGGCATGTTACCCACACCATTTCAGAGACGATAAAGTGCAGCCTAGAGAAAGTGGAGCTTTGTCCCAAAACACAGGACAGAGCGACAAGCCAAATGTGGGTACATCTGGGCGGCAGGCAGAGCCTTTGCTGAGGGTCTCAGGGGAGCCCCCGAGAGAAAGGGCTGGTGGTGTGCAGCCGGATCTCGGCGGGGACACAGATGTGGGGAGGGGGGACGGACTGGGCATTGGGCAGGCAGACAGGTTTTCCCTCATCGTCTGCAAACTCTGCCCCCATCCTTCACAATCTTCCAGAAGCTTCTGCAGGCAGCGTGGGAACCCCCGTGTGGACACAGAGGCAGCAGCGTGGCCAGGACTCTGGGTGGGTGGTGATGCTGGGCACTGGCCACAGGCCGTGGCGAGAATGCTGGGGACGATCGAGAGGGTCCTCTTGCAGCGGGACCCGGGGGACGTCGCTGGGAGCGCCTCCAGCATGGCCTGTGTTCCCGCAGAAGGAACGTTTTCTACCCCAGCCGCTGAGCCGGGAGGAGCCACGCGTGGACGGGGACTTGCGTGCTTGCCTGCCGCTTTCTTCTCCATCCTGAGTCAGACCAGTTTCCCTGATCATTAAATAAAACACAACACAGAGACAAAGGAGGGAAGGTGGGTTCTCATTTATCACCCAGACGCAGCCTCCTTGTGCAGCCCTCACCCGGCAGGCGCTCCCCACGGAGCTGGAGCACAGACAGCAAATTGGGGAATTATGCCTCCAGATAGGCGTGTGTGGAGGCACTCCCACAGCAGCCCCGTGCGTGTTGCTGGGCAGGACGGGGCTGGGCATCCATGCTCCCCCAGAAGCAGCGTGCCCAGCCAGGGCGGAGCAGACATGCAGCCTCCGCGGCTGTTTCACAGCTGCTGAATTTTAGGGGGGCGTCTTCATTCCGCGTGATCAGAATGGGGGACCTGGGGAGGAAGGTCTCAGGCCCCCAGCCCTGGAGGCCTAGAACAGACACCGCAGAGTCAGGAGCCGGAAGACGTCGGCCTCCGCGGACCAGCAGGCGAATTCAGAGGACGCTGGGCAGTGACCAGCGCCCACTTCAGGCAAGGCCGCTGGCCTCCGGAGTGGCCACTGAGCACACGGCCGGCAGTCAGGCGTCCGTCACAAGCCCAGTGGGCTTCTCCAGGACAGCTGTACCGTCAACAGTAACTCGCTCAATATCGATGAGGTGAGGGTTTTCTCAGTGGTGCCTGAGCCTCCCAAGCGTGACTTTCTAGACACCCGGACGCACTTCCTGCAGAGCTGGATGGAGAGGAACACGTGGGGCGTTCGCTCTGGGCACCCTCAAGCCCTCTCCTGGGAGTGGGGGCTGGGGTCAGAGACTCTCATGACCTGACAGTGGGGCCTCACTGGGGCCGACCGTGGGCCAGGGCCCAGCAGAAGGAGAGGCAGGGGTCGGTTCACCCAGCGATGCACGGACACTCGCTTGCACAGGGGGGACCCTGGGGATGAAGCCCTGAAAATTCAGCATGATTTGCCTTAGTGGATTTTTGGGGGGGGGTAATAATTAGCAATTATAGAAGAAAATCAGTGGGTGTCCAGGGGCAAATGTAGCATCATGAACAATGCGCACTCAGAGGGGACCCAAAGAGACAGAAGCCCCTTAAGAGATTGGACGTTGGGGATGGAAAGATCCAGAAAGGAGTCCCCTCTGCAGGGAGGAGCTCAGCCTGGGCACGTGGGCAGGTGCAGCAGGGGGACGAA
Source organism: Leptonychotes weddellii (assembly GCF_054177405.1). Taxonomy (NCBI): domain Eukaryota; kingdom Metazoa; phylum Chordata; class Mammalia; order Carnivora; family Phocidae; genus Leptonychotes; species Leptonychotes weddellii. Next base: position 732 of record NW_027707182.1, on the reverse strand, counting down.
GTCAGGGCCACGGGCTTTTCCCCAATAAAACCAGAAGCAGAGGAGGTTGAAGAGGGCAGATGGGTTGCCTTGGGGAGTGGGACTGGGTGGGGACCCCGCACCCCAGCCCTCCCGCCGTCCTCAAGCCTGTCCTTGCAAGCAACCCTTCCCGTTCTCTTCGATGGCCTGCTGGTGCCCCACAGACGTCTCAGCCACAGCGTCACTGTGATTCCACCGCCTGGACTCGGTTGGATGACGGCGCTTTTGTGAAATCATGCCCATTCAGCTTTTTTCCAACCTATCCGTCTACACCTACCGTAGGACTCAGCGTGAACACAGACATCCCACCCGTTTCTACTCTGCACTGTGCTTCAGCTCACCTTCCCGTCAGAGTTCCCAGCAGCGCAAACATTTCAGCGTTTGCGAATCGCTTCCTCTCTCCTGCTTTCTTCAGGATTTCCCCTATTTTCCTAAATTCCTCAGCCGGGGGGATATTAACGTTACATTTTAACGCCGTGACATTTTAAGTGCCCGACAGCCTGGGTGGCTTGGTGGGTGAAGCGTCTGCTCAGGTCATGGTCTCGGGGTCCTGGGACCGAGCCCCGCATCGGGCTCCCTGCACCGCGGGGAGCCTGCTCCTCCCTCTCCCACTCCCCCTACTTGTGTTCCTGCTCTTGCTACCTCTCTCTCTGTCAAATAAATAAATAAAGTCTTTAAAAAATAATAAAAAATAAAAAGGCACAGTGGGGTACC
>NW_027707181.1:0-336 GCF_054177405.1 Leptonychotes weddellii | reverse complement strand
TTTTTTATTGTTATGTTAATCACCATACATTACATCATTAGTTTTTGTTAGGCAACAGTTTTATTGGAATTATTAAATAACTTATGCTACCTCTTAAAACTGTGTTTCGTTTATTTTTTGGGTGAGGCAATAAATTTGTAGTAAAGGATAACATCAAACTACTTCTTGTTCTCTTGAGGAAAACTGTTTTTTTCCCTATTTTATATTTGATATTTTTTCAAATAAAGTGATTATTTTTAAATATAACTGAGTCAAGTCTTTGTACAATTGAGAAATTATTTCACTGTTTGTTTAATTATTGCTTCTTTTGCTCTTTTTAAAATTTCAACTTCCAAA
>NW_027707180.1:0-336 GCF_054177405.1 Leptonychotes weddellii | reverse complement strand
GGGCTTCTATATCCCCTCCAGGGGGAGCTGGGGAAACTGGCAAATAGTGCTCTGTAACATTTCCCTCTGTTCAGATTCCCCTTAGTTTCTAAGTTTATAACACTATCTCAGCACATAGGAAACTTTCTTGTTGTATTCATTTCTTATTGTTCCATAACAAATTACTACTAACTTAGTGGCTAAAACAACACACACTGATCATCACACAGTTTCTAGAAGTCAGGTGTCTGGGCAGAGTTTAGCTGGGTTCTCTTCTTGGGGTCTCCCAGGATGAAACCAAGGTGTTGGCCAGACTCCATTCTCATCTGGAGAATTGAAGAATCTGTTTCTAAGGCC
>NW_027707179.1:0-336 GCF_054177405.1 Leptonychotes weddellii | reverse complement strand
CTCCTATTTCCCCCTATGATTGTTTTTTAAATTCCACACATGAGTGAAATCATGTGGTATTTGTCTTTCTCTGACTTACTTCATTTAGTGTTATACTCTCTAGCTTCACCCACATCATTGCAAATGACAAGGTTTCATTCTTTTTTATGGCTGAGTTTTTTTCTCTCTCTCTCTTTTTAACTTTCTAAGGTAGGAGGCTGAGTAGTAAATTTGAGACTATTCTTTAATACAGATATTTGTAGCTATAAATTTCCCTGTAAGCACTGCATTACCTGAATCCCCCAAGGCTTGTTAGATTCGATTTTTCGTGTTTATTTCATTCTTCAGTAATTCCTT
>NW_027707178.1:0-336 GCF_054177405.1 Leptonychotes weddellii | reverse complement strand
GCCCGGATAGTATGGATATTTTAATAATATTAATTTTTCCAATCCACAGCATGGTATATCTTTTCATTTGTGTTGTCTTCAATTTCTTTCATTAATCTCTTATACTTTTCAGAGTATAGGTCTTTTACCTCTTTCACCACATATTTAAAGCTTTGGTTAAATTTATTCCGAGGTATTTTATTCTTTTTGATGTAATTGTAAATGGGATTGTTTTCTTAATTTCCCTTTCTGCTATTTCATTAGTACAGTATAGAAATACAACACATTCCTGTAAGTTGATTTTTGTATCCTGCAACTTTACTAAATTAATTTATTGGTTCTAATGTTTTGGTTTTT
>NW_027707177.1:0-336 GCF_054177405.1 Leptonychotes weddellii | reverse complement strand
GGAAGCCAGAGGATCTTGTTAAAGTGTAAACTCCATCCCTCCTTGGCTGTAACTCTGTATTAACCATATCTTTTAATTTTCTGTATTTTGATGCTATGACATGGAGGGGGGGGCTTGCTGACCCCCGAGAGACTGCCCCTCCCAAGGCTAGCCGTTCCTGGAGATAATAAACAAGACACTCTTTCTTCTTTTTTTTTTTTTTTTTTTTAAAGATTTTATTTATTTGACAGAGAGAGAGAGACAGCGAGAGAGGGAACACAAGTAGGGGGAGTGGGAGAGGGAGAGGGAGAAGCGGGCTTCCCGCAGAGCAGGGAGCCCGACACGCAGGGCTCGATG
>NW_027707176.1:0-336 GCF_054177405.1 Leptonychotes weddellii | reverse complement strand
CTCCTATTTCCCCCTATGATTGTTTTTTAAATTCCACACATGAGTGAAATCATGTGGTATTTGTCTTTCTCTGACTTACTTCATTTAGTGTTATACTCTCTAGCTTCACCCACATCATTGCAAATGACAAGGTTTCATTCTTTTTTATGGCTGAGTTTTTTTCTCTCTCTCTCTTTTTAACTTTCTAAGGTAGGAGGCTTAGTAGTAAATTTGAGACTATTCTTTAATACAGATATTTGTAGCTATAAATTTCCCTGTAAGCACTGCATTACCTGAATCCCCCAAGGCTTGTTAGATTCGATTTTTCGTGTTTATTTCATTCTTCAGTAATTCCTT
>NW_027707175.1:0-336 GCF_054177405.1 Leptonychotes weddellii | reverse complement strand
CCAAATTACAATGAATTAAAATGAGAAGAGACAACACATATAGATCAGGTGAGAAGGCTTCTACAAATAAATCAGGCAAAAAAGAACAAAGACTTGAACGCGGTTGATAGCTGTGAGGAAACTAATTTGGCTGGAGCCTAGGAAGGAAGTAACTTGGCTGAAGGCCACACATCGTTGAGGGAAGCTCTACAAAGCTGGCAACCAATTGGATCTAGGCTAAGGAGAGCAGATGGTCGATCCAAGGCCAAAAATGAGGCTTTAGTCCCAAGTTCTTCAAATCTAAGGCTTTGAAACTTATTGAGTCACTTACCTCTTATTTTTGATCTACCTCCTTTT
>NW_027707174.1:0-336 GCF_054177405.1 Leptonychotes weddellii | reverse complement strand
CCCTGGGATCATGACCTGAGCCTAAGACAGCTGCTTAACCAACTGAGCACCCAGGTGCCCCATGATATCATTCTTTTATATTTGAATATCCAACTGTTGGATCAACATTTTTGGAAGGTATTGTCATTTCTCCACTGATATTCTTGGCTTCCTTATCAAATATTAGTTTACTGTCTATGATTGGGTTTATGTCTGTGCTTGCAATTCTGTTTTATTGATTTATCTGTTTTTATGCCAGTGCTAGTTTTGAAAATTATATATTTATACTATACCTTGAAATTAGGAAGTGTGATGACTTCAACTTGGTTCTTCTCATTCTTTTTTTTAAATTTAAAT
>NW_027707173.1:0-336 GCF_054177405.1 Leptonychotes weddellii | reverse complement strand
TGTGAGAAACACTAAACACACAGTTGCTGGCTTTGAAGATGGAGTGGGCCATGTGAGAAAGGATCCAGGAGGTCTCCAGTAGTGGACAGCAATGTCTGGCTGACAGCTAGCGGGGAAGATGGAACTGGATTCTGCCATCAACTTGAATGAGCCTGGAAGCAGATTCTTTTCTAGAGCCTCTTGATAATTCTTTAGCCTGATCAAGACCTTAATGTCAGACTTATGGTTTTCTGAATTCAGAACCCAGTTGAGAGCATCCCCCAACCCGCCAGATTTTAGACCTACAGATCTGTGAGATAATAAATGAATGCTGTTTGAAACCACCACTTTTTTTTT
>NW_027707172.1:0-336 GCF_054177405.1 Leptonychotes weddellii | reverse complement strand
CTGTGAAGCATCCGTGCCACGGGGATGCGTGGTTTCTGGAGCCTGTCCCAGCCACGCATGGTGTGGGAGGGGCACGGCAGCTCACGGACCAGGCGGGGGAGAAGGGGACTGGCCGTGGCTGCTGAGAGGCGGGAGGGCAGGGGCGAGAAGCCAGCGTGGCTGACAGCTGTCAGTGTAATCTCGAGGCCCCACACACAAAACCAGGCCAGAGGGGTGTTGAGATGAGGGTATTAACAACATCAGGGACAATAATGCGTGCTTTTCTTAACAACGTTCTTCTTTGAAAGGACAAAATAGCCACCCCGCCTCCAAATCTCTGAAAACCCTGGGTGTTCG
>NW_027707171.1:0-6039 GCF_054177405.1 Leptonychotes weddellii | reverse complement strand
AACAAAGAGGCAACCCACAGAATGGAAGAAGATATCTGCAAATGACACTACAGATAAAGGGCTGGTATCCAAGATGTATAAAGAACTTCTTAAACTCAACACCCAAAAAACAAATAATCAAGTCAAAACATGGGCAGAAGACATGAAAAGACACTTCTCTGAAGAAGACATACAAATGGCTAAGAGACACATGAAAAAATGTTCATCCTCATTAGCCATCAGTGAAATCCAAATCAAAACCACATTGAGATACCACCTTACAGCAGTTAGAATGGCCAAAATGGACAGGGAAAGAAACCACAAATGTTGGAGAGGTTGTGGAGAAAGGGGAACCCTCTTACACTGTTGGTGGGAATGCAAGTTAGTACAGCCACTTTGGAAAACAATTTGGAGGTTCCTCCAAAATTTAAACATAGAGCTACCCTATGACTCAGCAATTGCACTCCTGGGTATTTACCCCAAAGACACAGATGTAGTGAAAAGAAGGGCCATATGCACCCCAATGTTCATAGCAGCAATGTCTGCAATAGCCAAACTGTGGAAATAGCCGAGATGCCCTTCAACAGATGGATAAAGAAGATTTGTTCTATGTATACAATGGAATATTACTCAGCTATCAGAAAGGATGAATACCCAACTTTCACATCATCATGAATGGGACTGGAGGAGATTATGCTAAGTGAAATAAGTCAAGCAGAGAGAGTCAATTATCATATGGTTTCACTTACTTGTGGAACATAAGGAATAGAATGGAGGACACTAGGAGAAGGAAGGGGAAAATGGGGTTGGGGGAATTGGAGGGAGAGATGAACCATGAGAGACTATGGACTCTGAGAAACAAACAGGGTTTTAGAGGGGAGGATGGAGGGGGGATTGGTTAGCCTGGTGATGGGTATTAAGGAGGGCACGTACTGCATGGAGCACTGGGTGTTATACGAAAACAATGGATCGTGGATCACCACATCAAAAACCAATGATGTATTGTATGGTGACTAACATAACATAATAAAATTTTAAAAAAGTGTATGCTAAAATATTAAAAATAAATAAATAAAAATATTAATTTGATTTGAGTAGACACTCTCCTTATGTGTACTTATATCCATGGGTTTAAAGACCTGTAATAACATGTCAAACATGCCGATATAGAGCATGGCCTTAAAACTTTGTTTTGCTTGAACCATCCATCAGTTTCTCCAGAGTTTTAGATTTACATATCACCACTGTAGCATGGATCTATTTACCTCTGCTTTTCTTCATTTTCCATTCATTCATTTAACATCAATTGTCTATCTATATTATCATTTTCTATCTCACCAGCAACTATTTTTTTTCTGTTCTTGGCATTTATCTACTTAGCTCTACTGCTCAGCATATGCCTATTGCTATCAACTTTTGATTGCTATAGTTGTCCATATAGTATCATATCACTCATCTATCTCTTTATTTTGGAGTTTTACTGACCACCTTTCCTTAAATTGTATCGCCATTCTTTTCTGACCTTTTGATTTTTTTAAATTCCAGCACCTAATGTCCTCATAATAATATGTCTAACTCTGAGCTCAGTGAAGACAAAGACCGAAAGTCTTTCTGTTCCTTATTGTGTCCCCAATGCGTAATATACTGACTCACAATTAGTAATCATCCAGTGAGTATTTGTTGAATGAATGCATAAATGTCTGCATGTATTTGTATCCTCATCCACTTCTGTCTCCTTTCCACCATCACTTCATCATCAGGTTCTCTCTTACCATCATCTTTCCATTATGTTATCCTTCCAACAGGCTGTCTGTCAAGTTCGCCACTCATAATCCCAACTATACATCTATCCATGTTTATCTCTAAACCTCTTTATCTACATCTAAGCAGCTATCTAACATTTTATTAATATATTACAAGATTTTTTCATCTGTTCATCCTTGTATCAATGTCTCTTTCATCTCTTCTGTCACTCATCAATCCATCATTCTCTATCATGCTTTCTTACCTAAATTATATTATGCATCATTTTAATGTAGAATGATAGGTGTGTACAATTTTCAGTGAAAGGCTCAGGGAAAGGATTATGGAGAATTACATCTTTCTTCCATTTATTTTATATGAATTCAATTATATGAACTCAGCAAATAAAAATGAAAGAGGAGAAAAATAACAACTAGTGCCTGTCACCTGATATAATCAGTGTAGTCCAGAAATGGAACATGAGCTATCTGCTATTCCCAAAGTCATTTTAATGAGATTACAAAGTTTAAAAACAGGTATTTTTCATACTACATGGCCTAAAAACACAAGCCAACTATTTTTTGTGCAGCTTACCAAAAGAAACAGCAATCTGTTCCAAATTTAGAGGGAAATTGACTTATGTTAGATCCACTGAGACACAATATAGTGGTTTCTGTTACAGCATTTTCCTATGGGAATGTCAAGTTGAATTTTGACTATTGATAATTTTAGCTGTAGTAGCTGCCTTTTGGAGCCTAGCCTCTGTGTAGCATATGACTCCATCATGGTCATTAGTCACAGGGCAGGATAACATTGAGGGAAATAGTGATGCTTGACCTTAGTCTTGAAGGGTGATTTAGAATGTTTCAGGCACTAAAGAAAGGCAAGAGTAGTCAAGGATGAGGGAGAACAAACACTCACCAAGCTTATCCAGTTGAGTTTCCCAAAGATATATGCATCTCTCCATCAACTGTAGATTTCTGTGGTTATCCATCTGTTGTTATCTGTTCTCATTCAGCTCTCTCTCTCTCTCTCTGCATTTTAGAGTTTTACATGACATTTAAGTAATTAATTGTTGGCACCAGGGAAATACAAATCAAAACCACAATGAGATACCACGTTACACCAGTCAGAATGGCTAATATTAACGAGTCAGGAAACAACAAATGTTGGCGAGGATGAGGAGAAAGGGGAACCCTCCTACACTCTTGATGGGAAGGCAAGCTGTTACAGCCACTCTGGAAAACAGTATAGAGTTTCCTCAAGAAGTTAAAAATAGAGCTACCCTATGACCCAGCAACTGTACTGCTAGGTATTTACCCCAAAGATACAAATATAGTGATCCAAAGGGGCACCTGCACCCCAATGCTTATAGCAGCAATGTCCACAATAGTCAAACTATGGAAAGAACCCAGGTGTCCATCAACAGATGAATGGATAAAGAAGATGTGGTGTATATATATATACAATGGGATATTATTCAGCCATCAGGAAGGATGAAATCTTATCATTTACATCAACATGGATGGAACTGGAGGGTATTATGCTGAGTGAAATAAGTCAATCAGAGAAAGACAATTATCATATGGTTTCACTCATATGAGGAATATAAGAAACAGTGCAGAGGATCATAGGGGAAGGGAGGGAAAACAGAATGGAAAGAAACCAGAGAAGGAGATAAAGCATGAGAGACTCTTAACTATGGGAAAGAAACTGAGGATTGCTGGAGGGACGGTGGGTGGGGCATGGGCTAACTGAGTGATGGGCATTGAGGAGGGCACGTGATGTGATGAGCATTGGGTGTTATATGCAACTGATGAATTACTGAACTCTACATCTGTAACTAATGATGTACTATATGTTGGCTAATTGAATTTAATGAAAAATCAGTGATTAATTGTTGTGTGATATATCTAACATTACATATCCAGGTTAAAGTTATGTTTCATTCTTTTATGAAGTAATAAATTGCCCTGTTGTATGAACTTCACTTGTTATATTAATTTCCCAAAGTAATTTATGAATAAGATTAAATATTAAAGAGTACACTATATAATAAAATTAATAGTTCCTTTCTTTTAAATATCAACTTTAGACATTGTCTAAGGTTGTTGTGAGAAGCAATTTGCATATAGGTTAAAAACAAGTACTCCAGAGCTGCTTTGTCTAGGTTTGAATATGACTTCACTCTACAGCTGCATGACCTTGAGTGGGTTACTTTATCTCTCTATACCTTTTCTTCGTCTGTAAAGTGGGATTAAAAATGGCATCTTCCCCAGAGGATCTCTATGAGAATTAAATGATTTAATATATGTGAAGTCCTTTAAATAGTGTCTCATACTGTCTTAACTTTTGTTATTATTGTTGTTGATATTATTGTTTTCCTGCTTTTAAATATTGGGAATTTAGCTCACTTATATTATCACTTACCTTTTCTTGCTCCTTTCTCCCAATATGGTTATATGATATCATCTGCAACTTTGAGCAACATTACATAAAGTGCTTCATTTCTCTTGAGTTCCCCCTTTCCAAGATGAGGATATTGGTGCTTTCACACTCCCTTCTATCTTGTCCACCTTCCAATCTCTGTTAGTTATATTTTTATATTTGCCTTCTCAAAGTTGATGATTTTAGTCTGTTCTGTAACCATAATTAAGACTTGTATGCTTTGTCCAAAACTCTGAAGTGTAAAAATATAACAAAAACCAACTGACTTTATTATGAGCTTGTAAATGGTAGTCACTGCAGAGTCAAGTACTATGCTTAAGACTACATTTCTATCTCTATAGGTCCAATGTCACAGTCACTTATAGGAGACTGTTCCAAGACTAAATTGCAATTGGATGTTCCTTTTCCATAATCCACAATTGATTTTACCATGACCTCAAATTTTCTCAGATAGCAATCATTGTATCTTGTCTATCAGTTCCTTTTTATATTCCAGAATCTTTCATCCTGGATTCCTTGTCCTCACAGTCCCAGTTGGACTGCTGATTCTGTAGTACTTCTGAGTACCTGTAATTCTGCAATTTCTCTTACTGTTTACTGGATCTCATTGTCTTCTTCCTGGTTTACGCCTTTTGTGTTCTTCCTGAAGTACATTTTCAAATAACCTAAAATACATGAGATGCAAATTTTCAAGTCCTTGCTGCCTAAAAGTTTCTTTATTCTGCCTTCATGTTTGATAGTCTGGTCCACATAACATTTCTCACCCACACACACATTTTCTTCTCCCAACTATGAAGCATTTCTTTATTGGCTTCTTGCGTCCAGCATAATTGATGAAAAGTTTGATATTAATCTGATGCTCATTATTCTGTATGTGATTGGGTCCTCATATACTCCAGCCCTCTGGGAAATTTTATGTGTTTTCATTTTCTTTGCTATTTAAAGGTATTTTTTGCGATTATATTGATAGGAAAGATTCTTAATTTTCATTTATTGTTCTGGGCCCTTTGATCTAAAACTTGTGTACTTATGCTTTTGGAAATTTTCTTCTTTTATTTACTAGATATTTTCTACTCACAGATTATCTGTTCCCCCTTTGTAGAACTCCTGTTAGTCATAATTTGAAACTACAAGATAAATTTTCCTTTTCACATTTTCCTTCATATTTTTGTCTTTTGTATTTTCTAGTTTTTGGAGATTTGCTTAAATTTATCTTTGTCTTTATATTGAAAATCTCACTGTCAGTTATATTTTTAACTTCAAGCCCTCTTTCCTTGTTTCTGATTGTTTCTATTCCATAGCTTTCTGTTTCCTTTTTATGGATTTGCTATCTTCTTGTACCCTCTCTGGAAATTAATTATAGATCTTTTTGAAGTTATTTTCGTTCCTTTATTTTTGTCTGTTTTTCTAGACTACTTACTTTTTATTTTCCTTGTTCCTTTTCTGCACATGTTTTTCATCAAATGTCTGGTGATACTCCTTTATTTGTATTTGATAATGAGGCCTTTAAAGGCTACTAGGAAGTGCTGTGTACATGGGCAAAAATTTTGACTGATGGGTTTCAATTTATTGCAAACAGGGTGTAAGCGTAGATGTATGTTGGTGAACCACTAAACCATAGAAAGCCCACTATTTTACTATGAGATGTGGGTATCCAAATGATGACCTCAGTTCTCTCCAATTAATTCAGTTTCCCTAGTGGAGAACATATTTTTTCTGAACAGTTAAGTATCTTCCGACATGATCCTTTATGTGGAAAACCCAAAAGACTCCACCCCCAAATTACTAGAACTCATCCAGCAATTCAGTAATGTGGCAAGATACAAAATCAATGCACAGAAATCAGTTGCTTTCTTATACACTAACAAC
>NW_027707170.1:0-336 GCF_054177405.1 Leptonychotes weddellii | reverse complement strand
TTTTTTTTTTTTTTTAAAGATTTTATTTATTTATTTATTTGACAGAGAGAGACACAGCGAGAGAGGGAACACAAGCAGGGGGAGTGGGAGAGGGAGAAGCAGGCTCCCCGCAGAGCAGGGAGCCCGATGCGGGACTTGATCCCAGGACCCTGGGATCATGACCTGAGCCGAAGGCAGTCGCTTAACCAACTGAGCCACCCAGGCGCCCAAAACGGGGGTTTTCATTAAATGGCCAAGCCTCTTAGCCTTAGAAAGACAGACTGGAAAAGCTGATAAATAAAAAAGAAATAGATTCTCTTCTCTAGGGGGTCGGAAAGTTTTTATCCAACTATATTC
>NW_027707169.1:0-336 GCF_054177405.1 Leptonychotes weddellii | reverse complement strand
GGTGGCTCAGTTGGTTAAGCGACTGCCTTCGGCTCAGGTCATGATCCTGGAGTCCCTGGATCGAGTCCCGCATCGGGCTCCCTGCTCGGCAGGGAGCCTGCTTCTCCCTCTGACCCTCCCCCCTCTCATGTGCTCTCTCTCTCTCATTCTCTCTGTCTCAAATAAATAAATAAAATCTTTAAAAAAAAAAAAAAAAAGATATGCATCCCTATGTTTATTGCAGCATTATTTACAGTAGCCAAGATATGGAAGCAACCTAAGTATCCATTGATAGATGAAGGGATAAAAAAGATGTGGGATCTATCTATCTATCTATCATCTATCTATCTATCTATC
>NW_027707168.1:0-336 GCF_054177405.1 Leptonychotes weddellii | reverse complement strand
CACGTCCAACCTTCCAGAAAGTGGTCGCTTTTCTGTTCAGAGAGTTGTTGCTATTTCTTTCTTCGATCTCCTGTTGGGTTTGTAGGTGTTCAGAATGGTTTGATCCCTATCCAGCTGAATTCCTGAGAGGAGACGAAATCCAGGTCTCCTACTCCTCCGCCATCTTGCTCCGCCCCCGAGTTTAGAGAGTTTTTAAATATACTCTGGATACACATTCTTTGTCAGACATGTGATTTGCAAATATTTTTCTTGCAGTCCGCAGCTTGTCTTTTCATTATTTAAAGCATCTTTTTTTCAGAGTAAATTTCTAATTTTGATTAAGTCAAATTTATCTAT
>NW_027707167.1:0-336 GCF_054177405.1 Leptonychotes weddellii | reverse complement strand
GATCGAGCCCCGCATCGGGCTCCTTGCTCTGCGGGGAGCCTGCTTTTCCCTCTCCCACTCCCCCTGCTTGTGTTCCCTCTCTTGCTGTGTCTCTCGCTGTCAAATAAATAAATAAAATCTTTAAAAAAAAAAAAAGGTCTATTTTATATGGTATTAGTATACATAAACCAGCCTTAAGTTATTATTTGTCTGATATAACTTTTCTTATCTTTTTATATAACTTAAAATATACTTATACCACACTCAGTTCTATTATATGAATTTCTTGGGAGTTAAATATTGTGGGGTTTTTTGTTTTTGTTTGTCTATCATGTCTGCATATCTTGACAATATAGG
>NW_027707166.1:0-336 GCF_054177405.1 Leptonychotes weddellii | reverse complement strand
TTCCTTTTTGCAATACCTAGGACCTCCAGTACAAGGTTGGATGGTAATAGTGAGGGTCGACATATTCTCTTTATACCTAATCTTAGGGAGAAAGTATCAGACATTCATCCTTAAGTAGAAGGTCATAAATGGTCCTCATCAGTCTGTGGAAGTTCTCTTCTATTGTATGTGGCTGAGTTTTAAAAATGACTTACACTGAATTTTATTAAATGCACTTCATATCTATTGAGATGGATCATATGGTTTTTCTTCTTTATATTGTGAATATTGGGAATTACATTGAATTTTGAATGTTAAACTAATCTTGCATTACTGAGATAAGTCCAACTTGGTTAT
>NW_027707165.1:0-336 GCF_054177405.1 Leptonychotes weddellii | reverse complement strand
TATAAGCACCACATGACACATGCCCTCTTCTACTCTGGCTTCCACTCGTCACATCCATGAAGTCTCCCTGCCACCACTGCTCAGGCTGACTATAATAAGAGCCACAATACATGACACAGGGATAGAGCCTCTGATGGGCCCAAAGCTTGCTGTTTTTCAGGGAGTCAAAGCAGACTAGGTTCTGTGCAGAAGCAGAGAGTGCATCTTTCTTTCTCACTCTGAGCTACATTTTGTCACCTGGTACCTAAAGCAGTTTGGCTTAAGAATAGAGACCCACATTATGTTGAGCGAAATAAGTCAAAAAGAGAAAGACATGTATCATATGACCTCACTGAT
>NW_027707164.1:0-336 GCF_054177405.1 Leptonychotes weddellii | reverse complement strand
GGATGCGCAAGAGACGTGAGCTGGGGTCCCTGGAGCTCTGCCACCCAAAGGGGGGAGATGGGAGGGGGTGGGGGTTCCAGGCTCAGAGCAGGACTCTCCCTGGCGTCACTTGGACACGGGGAGCCACCTGCCTGCGCCCAAGCGACCACCGGAGACCTCCCCGTGGTCTCCAGTGAACAGGGGAGCATGCCATCCATACGTGTGCACACGCATCACTCAGACCACACACATGTGCACACGTGTGCATTTGTCCACACAGCATGCATAGACACACCACACATGCAAGCACAGACACCACACCAACGTATGCGTGTGCACAAATGCACACTCCTGTGC
>NW_027707163.1:0-336 GCF_054177405.1 Leptonychotes weddellii | reverse complement strand
TTTTATTTATTTATTTGAGAGAGAGAGAATGAGAGAGAGCGAGTACATGAGAGGGGGGAGGGTCAGAGGGAGAAGCAGACTCCCTGCTGACAGCAGCAGGGAGCCCGATGCGGGACTCGATCCCAGAACTCCAGGATCATGACCTGAGCCGAAGGCAGTCGCTTAACCAACTGAGCCACCCAGGCGCCCCTAGACTTCAGTTTCTAAGAAGTATTTTAATTATGAATTTAATGTCATCATGAAATCTTGAAGAGCATTAACAACCCAGAATAATTCAGAACTTTTTAATTTTTGGGTGGAATGCAGTTGGGACTACTTTGCACATTAACAAAATTG
>NW_027707162.1:0-336 GCF_054177405.1 Leptonychotes weddellii | reverse complement strand
TATGTATCTACCTAGCTATCACCTACCAATCAATCATCTAATTTGATGCAAGTGCTGTCTTGTTGAAGTTGACCATGAAAGACCTTAAACGCTGAAGGAATTTCTGTATGGATTCAACATGCCAAAAAAATCTAGCCTTTTTTTTTTTTTTTTGGAGACGGGAGGTATTGTTTTTGTCTTTCTTCTAGAAGGTTCAACTAAGACCCAGGTAAAGAAAAGAACCAGTACTTAACAAGAACCCACTAAGTACTAGACACATTGTTAGGTACTTTATATACATGAAGACTCCACAAATAAAATAGCTTGTGAGTATGAGGTGACATCTTTCCATCTCCT
>NW_027707161.1:0-336 GCF_054177405.1 Leptonychotes weddellii | reverse complement strand
TGTCCTCCAAGGCTATGCTGCTCGTCACCATGGCCACGGCAAGCGAGGAATTCAGCACACTCTCCCACTGGTCCCGTGAAAAAGAAAACCACAGGCCTCCACATGGTGTTACTTAAGCCAAGTCACCAAACTGGGCCTTCATACCTGACCTGACTGCCGTTCCAACCTCCCCCGAAAATGTGAGTCTTACCTGGTCGGTTAGCCACTTTCTGATCAGCACCAAGGAGGCCTCTGTCCCCCGGGCCTTCTCCAGCCCCCAGCGGAAGACGAAGCCCCCTGCCCTTCCCCCAAAGGAAAGGTGACCTTGCCTGAAACAATCCTTTCTTCACTTTTGCC
>NW_027707160.1:0-6039 GCF_054177405.1 Leptonychotes weddellii | reverse complement strand
GACTTGGTTAGATTTTAGTTCTTTTATTTCTCCAGAAAGGGTTTCTCTAATATCTTCCATGCCTTTGTCAAGCCCAGCTAGTATCTTTAAAATCGTCATTCTGAACTCTAGTTCCGACATCTTACTAATGTCCATATTGATTGGTCCCCGGCAGTTGGTACTGCCTCTTGTTCTTTTTTTTTTGAGGTGATTTTTTCCATCTTGTCATTTTGTCCAGAGGAGAATAGATGAATGAGAGAACAAAATGCTAACAGGTAACAACGACCCCAGAAAAATATACACTAAACAAATCAGAGGAGACCTGAAACCAGGGGAAAAGAAAGAAAAAAGAAAAAAAGAAAAGAAAAAAAAATTAAAAAAAAAAAGAATATGATCAAATATAATCAGGCTGGTGCATAGATCAGTGCCACACACTAGATTTTGGGCATATTTTGGTCTGTTAGAAGAAAGTACCTCCCAAAATTTTAAAGAGAGAAAAACTTATATATGTACAAAAACACAAGGGTAAATACGATGAAGGGATGGAATATGACTGTAAAGATGAAAATTAAAAAAGAGTTTATAAAAGGAATTGATAAGATAAGAAGTTGTTTGAAAAAAGAAAGAAGAGGATTTAAAAAAAAGGGAGAGAATGTGATCAGGCAGGAGACTAGAACAAAACCATACACTAGAGATTTAAGGTATATTTTGATCTGTTAGGAGAAACTGTATCCTAAATTTTTAAAGAGAGAACAACATATATATATACACCAAAAATAAGGTTAACAACTATGAAGGGATAGAATATGACTCTAAAAATGATTTATTTATTTTTTTTTAAAGATTTTATTTATTTATTTGACAGAGAGAGACAAAGCAAGAGAAGGAACACAAGCAGGGGAGTGGGAGAGGGAGAAGCAGGCTTCCCGCTGAGCAGGGAGCCGGATGTGGGGCTCGATCCCAGGACCCTGGGATCATGACCTGAGCCGAAGGCAGACCCTTAACGGCTGAGCCACCCAGGCACCCCTAAAAAAGATTGTTTTAAAAAGGGATTGATAAGATGTTGGTTGTAAAAGGGAAATAGAAAAATTCAAAGAAAAAAAAGAAAATTGAAAAAATTAACTTTGAAAGACTAAAGAATCATTGGAAAAAAGCCATGAATTCTGTGCGCAATATTCTCCTAGTGCTGGAGTTTTGCCATTCTCATTGATCGGTAAACTTGGTCTTGGCTGGCTGTTCTTGCTGATCTTCTGGGGGAGGGGCCTGTTGCTGTGGTTCCCAAATGTCTTTGCCAGAGGTGGAATTGCCCTGCCCTTGCCGGGTCTGGGCTAAGTAATCTGCTGGGGTTTGCTCTCTGTAGCTTTTGTTCCCTGCAAGCTTTCCCTACAGCTTTGGAGGACGAGAGTGAAAATGGCAGCCTCCCAATCTCCGCCCTGGAGGAGCCGAGAACTTGGGGCCCTGCTCCTCAGTGAGCCTCCAGAGAAAAGCAGTCAATCACTCCCGTCTCCCCGGTCTCTGGCCGCACTCCGTGCTCACCCAGCCTGTGACTGAGCATTTCTATCTCTGGCACCCGACCCCGTGTGGAGTCTCCAAACCCAGTAGATCCCTGCGGTGCGCTCCCACGCCGCTCCTCCCATGGGAGGAAGGGGAGTCTCCCCGGATCTGCCGCTTGTTGGGTCCCTGCTGGAAGATCAGTGGCCCAACTGTGCTGCGGATCACGGTTTATGGCAACCCCGAGCTGAGAGCCTGCGCCTCCGCTCTGTCTCTGCAGCTGGCTTCCCCACTCCGATACCTGGGAGCTCTGCCGCACTCAGGCACCCCCGGTCTTTCTGTGACCCCAAGGGTCCTGAGACCACACTGTCCCGCAAGGGTTATACCCCCCACTTAGCCACTGGAGCGACATCACTCAGTGGAGCTGACTTCTAAAAGTTCCGATTTTGTGCCCCGCGGCTCTATCACTTGCCAGAAGTGGTGGACAGAGGCCCCCTCCCCCGCCTTCTATCTTCCTGAATATCACCTCGGATTCACTTCTCCACATGTCCTACCTTCCAGAAAGTGGTCGCTTTTCTGCTCAGAAAGTTGCTGCTATTCTTTTCTTTGATCTCCTGTTGAGTTCATAGGTGTTCAGAATGGTTTGATCCCTATCTAGCTGAATTCCTGGGACCAGACGAAATTAGGTCTCCTACTCCTCTGCCATCTTGCTCCTCCCTCTTAAATGCATTCTTAAAAAAGCAGAAGTTTTTAGTTTTGATGAAGTCCATTTAAGCATTTTTTTCTTTTTATGGTTTGTGTTTTTTATGACATTAACTTTATGAGGAAGCCTGGGCCAAACAGTGGTATTTCCCAAAATAAGAAAATCAAGGCCAAGAAAGTCAAAGTGACTTGGCTCAGATCACAGCAACTTTTGCTGGTAGACCTGGATATACTGCAGAAATCTTCAGGTTTGAATCCTAAGTGGTACTGGGCTGATTTTCTCCACCTTTCTCCTTTCTTCCCTCCAACTCTTAGTCCAAAGACCAGCCAGATTATGGAATGTATTCCCGGATCTCCTCATCCCCCACCCACAGCCTCTATGTCTTTGTGAGGAACTTTGTGTGCCGAATTGGAGAAGATGCTGAGCTCTTCATGTCTCTCTATGACCCCAACAAGCAAATGGTCATAAGGTAGGTTTGTTCAATATTGCCTGACTTTTCTGTATATGAGAGGTTGGAATTAGCAGAGCACATAGCATCTTTTTTATTCCCATGATCACTTGTGGAGAAATTCCCACCTGGAAGAGAAACTGAGCCTGAAAATGTGGAAAATGTGGAAATAACTTCTTGCAGGATATGCGAGTCAGGTAGAAATATTATTTACCCCCAAATTTTTCCCGTACTGTGCTTATGGTTACACAGTAGGGTTTTATAAATAGGTTTTTGATACTGGAAAACAACCAGAAAAAATGATATTCATACAGGTGGTGTTGGATAGACTAAAAATACCTACTTTTAAAATAGGAGGTGGGTAGGCGGGGAATGGGTGAAATAGGTGATGGCGTTGGGGATAAAGGAGTGCACTTGTCATTTTGAGCACAGAGTGATTTATGGAAGTGTTGAATCACTCTAGTGTACACCTGAAACTAATATAACACTGTATGTTAATTAACTGAAATTAAAATAAAAATTTAAGTAAAAAATAAAAACAAAGCAAAACAAAATAAACAAATAAAATGGGAATAAAGAAGTAAATGGTGGGGGTGCCTGGGTGGCTCAGTCAGTTAAGCATCTGCCTTCAGCTCAGGTCATAATCCCAGGGTCCTGGGACGATTCCCCCATCGGCCTCCCTGCTCAGCTGGGAGCCTGCTTCTCCTTCTGCCTGCCACTCCCCCTGCTTGTGCTTGCTCTCTCTCTCTGTCAGTCAAATAAATAAATAAAATCTTAAAAAAAAAGGATGTAAATGGTGAGAGCTTCATTTCCTCCAGGGTGATAGTAGGCTAAGAATGTGGGCTCTGAAATCTGCCTGAGTTCATATTCTGGCTGCACCATTTACTCTTTCTTAACCTAGGGCAAGTAGCTCATCTTTCTAAGCCTGAGTTGCCCATTTGCAAAATGTTAGTGCCAACCTCACAGGGTCATTTTTTTCTCAGACTTTAATGAGAAAAAGCACATGAAGCACAGGGCTTGACACACAGAGCTCCAAGTGGCAGTAGCTATTATTATTACCACTTTAATGGATTGCTCTTGAGAATGGAGAAAGTAAGGGAACTTCTGGGTGCCTCAGCTTGAGGAAGCGAGAACACCTTTTTGAGAATCTCCAGGGAAAAGACTTTGGTACACCTCCAGCCCCGACTACTGGGCCCCTGGCCTCTGCTTGTGGCTCAGACCATTGTCCCAGGTGGTGACCCTGCCGGTCTCCTCCAGTGGGGTTTTGGGCCAACACATGTTCGCATATTGAGGTCCCATATTTGAAGTCCCAGTTGACATGGTAGAATGCAGCTGGAGTATAATCTCTGCCTTTATGGAGAAAGTGTTGTTTCCCTAGCTTGGTTGTTATGATGATTAAATGAGATCACATACAGCGCCTAGTGAATAGTAGTACTTTGGAAAATAATGGCTCTCCTAGAGACATTTGTGAAACATGGAGGGGCTTTCCATCTAAGAAGACTGAACTGAGGTCTGTGCATGATCTCATTTAATTCTCTTTTTTTTAAGATTTTTTATTTATTCGACAGAGAGAGACACAGTGAGAGCGGGAACATAAGCGGGGGGAGTGGGAGAGGGAGAAGCAGGCTTCCTGTGGAGCAGGGAGCCCGATGCGGGGCTTGATTCCAGGACCCTGGGATCATGACCTGAGTCAAAGGCAGACACTTAATTACTGAGCCATCCAGGCACCCCGATCTCATTTAATTCTCATTAGTCCACGTCATTTGGGTGAGAAAATGAGGTCCAGGAAGGTCAAGTGACTGGTCCAAAGTCATATGTATTTATTAATGGCAGAGCTAAGATTTCTATTCAGGTCCATCTATCTGATTCCAGATAGACAAGCTAATACCCACTTTATTTTTTTTAAAGATTTATTTATTTTAGAGAGAGAGAGAGCACGAGTGGGAGGGGCAGAGGGAGAAGGAGAGAGAATCTCAAGCGAACTCTGCGCTGAGCATGGAACCTGATGCAGGGCTCGATCTCATGACCCTGAGATCACAACCTGAGCTGAAACCAAGAGTTGGATGCTTAACCGACTGTGCCACCCAGGTGCCCCTAGTTCCCACTTCTGTATGTCACCAAGGAAAGAGTTATATCGAATATCCTGAGTGGTTCTCATCAGGGTTTCAGCACTGTCATGGTGGACAGCTATTCTTTATAGCAAACCTAAATCCCTAATATTTAAAAGTCAGCCCAATTCACCGGGCTGGGCCTCAGTGAACACTGCAGGTGAGTGTTCCTGCTTCCTTAGAACACACTTGAAATGGTCTGTGTGCCATAGGCCCCTTGCCATTCCCTGCCAGCTATTCCCAAGGTACCTGTGACAAAGACCCTGAAAGCTCTCACAGGACCGGTCCTGCCTCTCAGAAAACATGATGCTTCATGATTGAGTTGACAGGGGTGCCTGGCCTACTGGCCCATCTAAGTGATGGATGACCTGAACCAGCTCTGTGGAAAGAGGCAATGGATCAGTGACATGGCAGCTCTCTTCCCTGACGTGCCACACCAGATGATATGCTCAATGGGGCATGCCTGAGTGATGCCTCTGAGAGGGCCAGAAATACAGGGAAGCCCTCAGGAAACTGAGAGATGAGGAGGAGGGGGGACGAAGGGGGCAAAAACCAAAAAAAGGGGGGGCAGGGGAAGTAGACAACAGAGAAAGATGAGAAGGGGCATGATACAAGAGAGGGGCAGGGGAAATTGGAAGCACCCCTTTCCACTCTAGATAGCTGTTCTTCCCCTAAGAAATCAGTCTTGTCCACTCCTGTCTAGCCAGGGTTGACATACAATGGCAAGTCAAG
The DNA here is from genome assembly GCF_054177405.1 of Leptonychotes weddellii. Taxonomy (NCBI): domain Eukaryota; kingdom Metazoa; phylum Chordata; class Mammalia; order Carnivora; family Phocidae; genus Leptonychotes; species Leptonychotes weddellii. Next base: position 578 of record NW_027707160.1, on the reverse strand, counting down.
GCATTCCTTGCCAAAGGCAAGTGAGGGTATTTTCAATGTGGCCCAAATGTGGACTGGGGACATTTGGCTGAGACTGAGCTTTCAATGTTGGGATGAATCATGGACTGATTCCAGTGGATGCCTGAAGAGATTTGGTTTGGGAAGTTTAAGGTAAATTTCCATAGGACCAAAAAGAAGCAGTATAGATGGCCAGTGGCAAGGCTAATTTCCAAAAAAAAGCTCGAAGAGGAGTTGGGATGGTCCTCCCCTTCCACGGAGGAGAATGTCATGTGCAGTAGGTCTCACCTGTCTTGGTGCAGGGTGGGCCCTTGGATTTACCATCCAGGTCTTCCTGGGCAGGGATGGATAGAACCAGGTCAGCCCTCTAAGTTGCTTTTCTTATTTATGATTGCATTGCCCCTAGGAGAAAATTGCTGGTGCCTAATGTTTAGACCTAACAGGCTGGTTCTCTCCTGGGCATGCTACATGTGATCAAAGGTCCTGGGAAAGACCCAGGTATTTCACTATGACATTCTGGAAATAACCGGTGGGAAATAATTGTCTTTTTTTTTTAATGGAGCTTTGGCAGTTTCTTAGTT
>NW_027707159.1:0-336 GCF_054177405.1 Leptonychotes weddellii | reverse complement strand
TGAGCCACCCAGGTGCCCCTGTTGGGATTTTTTTTAATTGAGATTGCACTGCAACGCCTGAGTGGCTCAGTCAGTCAAGCGTCTGCCTTCAGCTCAGGCCATGATCCCAGGGTCCTGGGATGGAGCCCCGCAGCAGACTCCCTGTTCAAAGGGAAGCCTGCTTCTCCCTCTCCCACTCCCCCTGCTTGTGTTCCCTCTCTCGCTGTCTCTCTCTGTCAAATAAATAAATAAAATCTTAAAAAAAAACTGTGGGTTTTTCTTAAAAAAAAAATAGAGATTGCACTAAAATTATGACTAAGTGTAGTGAGAATTTTCATGTTTACAATAGTGAGTCTT
>NW_027707158.1:0-336 GCF_054177405.1 Leptonychotes weddellii | reverse complement strand
TCTTTTTCAGCCAGATTCCCTGCTGCCATGTTTGTTTGTTTTTAAGACTTTATTTATTTATGTGAGAGAGAGAGAATAAGAGAGAGCATGAGAGGGGGGAGGGTCAGAGGGAGAGGCAGACTCCCTGCCGAGCAGGGATCCCGATGCGGGACTCGATCCCGGGACTCCAGGATCATGACCTGAGCCGAAGGCAGTCGCCCAACCGACTGAGCCACCCAGGCGCCCTTCATTTATTTATTTATTTATTTATTTTTAAGATTTTATTTATTTATTTGAGAGAGAGAATGAGATAGAGCCGGAGAGGGGAGGGTCAGAGGGAGAAGCAGACTCCCTGCC
>NW_027707157.1:0-336 GCF_054177405.1 Leptonychotes weddellii | reverse complement strand
GCACCGGGTTTCCCTCTCGGAGGCTGCAGTTTGCGTGCGCGTGACCGTCGCTCCGGGTTTCTGTCTGGGCAGCTGCGGTTCATGTGCGCGCGACCCCGCCCGTCTGGTCCTCCACCCTGGGGGCTGCCCTAAAGTCCCTTCCCGACGTTACCGGTCTGCGAGTCTGTGCCCCGTCTGCAGCACGCGAGGCTGTCACTCACCGGCGGTGTAGGATAAAAGCAATGACTGATGTTGTATTGGCAATTACCATGATGCTAATGTTAGCTTCCCAGTATGCTAACTGGCAAGCTATTCCACAAGTCACACAACAGAAAGAGGCACAGATCACATTAAGAT
>NW_027707156.1:0-336 GCF_054177405.1 Leptonychotes weddellii | reverse complement strand
TATTTTAAATTTCTTTAATTGCTAAATGCCTCTTTGGCTAGTGTTTGGAGGATCACTATTTAGTCCTACAATTGACTCATTTTTCCACTTTCTCATCTTTTTGTTGCAAACCACCTAAAAGTCTTATCTCCTCTGTTGAACATCGTTTGACATGTTACTAAAATGGACCCTCTATGCTGTAACCACACAGAATAATAATGTTGGAAAGTATGAATATCTAAATGATTTGTAAAAGGTATTATTTTTTCCCATCTGTTTTGAAATTATTTCTAACAGTTTCTAAAGACATGGTCACAGCTGCCTGAAGCATGTCTTCTTCACTCATAGCATCTCCTG
>NW_027707155.1:0-336 GCF_054177405.1 Leptonychotes weddellii | reverse complement strand
TTAAATCTACAGCCTTGACTAGATGTCACGTGACAAAGAGCTGCTTTACAGAGAAGGGGTGACATGCACCTGAGCCTGACACGTGAAAACTTCCCAAGACAGCTCACCTTCAAAACCATTCGCCACACAGGGCACCTATCCACGTACAAGAAATAGTCTAACTTACACAAAACGTACAATTCCGTTCATGTGCGAGAGCCGGCTCCAGTCCCTGCCACCTGCAGCTGACCGCTGTAAAGCGTCGGGGGGGGGTGCTGTGCTGGGCAGAGGTAACCCTGACCAGCCCCACATGCAATGAGCTAACGGGGAGCAGCTGAAAAAGCAAGGGTCAGCTCT
>NW_027707154.1:0-336 GCF_054177405.1 Leptonychotes weddellii | reverse complement strand
CCGTGCAGGTTCCTGGCTGCTCACTGTCATGGTGGGAGGGCCCCCCCGAGCTGAGACACGCACCTCTTCTCTTCTGTCTCATGCAGACGCTGGGCTTCAAATATCAGCCCCTCCGTGATGTCCCCAGCCCGGGCCCCTCTTGTGTTTTCCATCCTTAGGACGTCAAAGAGGCACCTCAGTCATGGTTTTCTCCTCTCCAGGTGTGGTAGCCCCCTTCCTCCAGATGTTCCAGCCCAATGCTTTGGGGGTTCCCTCGATGGCTCACGTTCTTCATGCGCCCAGCCTCGGCAAGCCTGTCGGCCTCACTGCCCCCACACAGGGTCAGTCCGCTCTCCT
>NW_027707153.1:0-336 GCF_054177405.1 Leptonychotes weddellii | reverse complement strand
TCTGCCTTCGGCTCAGGTCATGATCCCAGGGTCCTGGGATCGAGTCCCACATCGGGCTCCCTGCTCCTTGGGAGCCTGCTTCTCCCTCTGCCTCTCTCTCTCTCTCTGTCTCTCATGAATAAATAAATAAAATCTTAAAAAAAAAAAAAAAAAAAGACCCCAGTGGGCCAGCAGTGGCCCTCAGCCCCTTCATGGGGCTACTGCCAGGACTAAAACAGGTAAGATTTGTGGAGTACCTAGAACAGCACCTAGCACTCCAGAAATAGTGTTGTTGTGGTCTCCAGAAGGTGAGACAGACTTCCTAGATACTGTGACAGTGTCAAAGAAGGTTCCCAT
>NW_027707152.1:0-336 GCF_054177405.1 Leptonychotes weddellii | reverse complement strand
TGATGTAGTGTTCCATGATTCATTATTTGCATATAACACCCAGTGCTCCATGCAGAACGTGCCCTCCTTAATACCCATCACCAGGCTAACCCATCCTCCCACCCCTCTCCCCTCTAAAACCCTCAGTTTGTTTTTCAGACTCCATCGTCTCTCATGGTTCCTCTCCCCCTCTGATACCCCCCTCATTCTTCCCCTCCTGGTATCTTCTTCTTCTTTTTTTTTTTAAACATATAATGTATTATTTGTTTCAGAGGTACAGATCTGTGATTCAACAGTCTTGCACAATTCACAGCGCTCACCATAGCAATACCCTCCCCTATGTCTATCACCCAGCCG
>NW_027707151.1:0-336 GCF_054177405.1 Leptonychotes weddellii | reverse complement strand
GATGTTGGTTGAAAAAGAGAAAAAGAAAAATTCAAAAAAAAAAGAAAAAGAAAATTTAAAAAATTCCCTTAACTTTGAAGACTAAAGAATCATGGGGAAAAAGCCATGAATTCTATGTGCAGTATTCCCCTAGTGCTGGCGTTCTGCCATTCTCATTGATCAGTAAACTTGGTCTTGGCTGGCTTGTCTTGGCTGGCTGTTCTTGCTGATCTTCTGGGGGAGGGGCCTGTCGCTGCCATTCCCAATTGTCTTTGCCAGAGGCGGAATTGCCCCGCCCTTGCTGAGGCCAAGCTAAGTAGTCTGCTCGGGTTTGCTCTCGGGAGCTTTTGTTCCCTG
>NW_027707150.1:0-336 GCF_054177405.1 Leptonychotes weddellii | reverse complement strand
CAGGGTGCTGGGGTGGAGACTGCAAGTGGTATTAGTATTGACAAGGTCTACGGGATGGGCTGGGGATGGGAGTCTGAGGGGATACATGGCTGACAGCTGTCATCGACCACATCTGTGTTACAGAATTCGAGGAGTCTGAACAGAGGTGCCCACCCTGCTTGACCAGCCTGGCTCAGAAGTGTCTGATCTGGGAGTGCTGCCCCATGTGGGTGAAGCTCAAGATGCTTCTCTTTGGGATTGTGATGGACCCCTTTGCGGAGCTCACCATCACATTGTGTGTTGTGGTGAACAGTCTTTTTTAATGTTATGTTAATCACCATACATTACATCATTAGT
>NW_027707149.1:0-6039 GCF_054177405.1 Leptonychotes weddellii | reverse complement strand
GGTTTCACTTATTTGTGGAACATAAGGAATAGCATGGAGGACATTAGGAGAAGGAAGGGAAAAATGAAGAGGGGGGATCGGAGGGGGAGATGAATCATGAGAGACTATGGACTTGGAGAAACAAACTGAGGGTTTTAGAGGGGGAGGGGAATGGGGAGGATGCATTAGCCCAGTGATGGGTATTAAGGAGGGCACATATTGCATGGAGCACTGGGTGTTACACAAAAACAATGAATCATGGGACACTACATCAAAAATTAATGATGGGGGCGCCTGGGTGGCTCAGTCGTTAAGCGTCTGCCTTCGGCTCAGGTCATGATCTCAGGGTCCTGGGATCGAGCCCCGCATCGGGCTCCCTGCTCGGCAGGAGGCCTGCTTCTCCCTCTCCACTCCCCCTGCTTGTGTTCCCTCTCTCGCTGTATCTCTCTCTGTCAAATAAATAAAAATCTTAAAAAAAAAAAATTAATGATGTACTGTATAGTGGCTAACAAAACATAATAAAATTAAATTAAATTTAAAAAAGTGTTGGTGGTATTTGCTAAAATGGACTTATATGCATTTATGCATATACATAGGTATTTATATGTGCATAATATTAATGAACATAAAATACAAAGCTATAACATGTAACACATATATCATTTAGCTAAGCATTATCTTAAGTTGAACAAATTTAGTTTTTGACACAAATATCATCATAGAAGAGGTCGTATTATTTGACAAAGTTTGTTTGCAAACTTCAGCTAAATCTTGATCACCAAATATATTCAGTTCAGATATTAACAATTAGAGGAACATGCTCTGAAATGCTGGCCTGAGCCATCACTATTTATTTCTTCAATATAGATAAATTATTAGGAATTATTTATTCAAGATGTATTCATTATCACTAAACATAGATTAGCATAGGTAGATGCCAGGTACTACCCAAGCACTGCTGATATAGAGATGCACCTGTACTTAACGACAGATATTGAGTGGATTATCAAAATACACTCCTTTGAATGCTATAATAGGAGTGTCTTTAAAGTCTTTCTGAGAAAGAAAAGGAAGACAGGTCAGGAGAGTCAGCAAGACTTCACAGATGTCATTATAAATAAATGGAATAATGCTTGGGAAAGTATTTTTGAAGCACTGAAGATTTTTAACATTTAAGAAATTATTATTTGTTATTATAAATTCCCCCACTTCAATTTTCAATAAAGAAGACATTTCACAGCATGATGGAACTTTGTACATGTAAGCATTCAAATATTTCATGAACTACCAAAACTCAAATCTCTTCAAATATTTATTTTTCCAGAATCTACTTAGAAGTAAACATCAAACCCGTAAGTGAAAATGCAATTAATATTTTACCAAGGATAGTTTCTGCACAATTCATTGCCTAACCAGCATGTTATTTTTTTCCCCTAAATATTAATGGCAGGCAGAATATTGACCTCCTAAAGATGTCCACATTCTACTCTCTGGAACCTATGAGAATATATTAGGTTACACAGCAAAGAATACTTAAGACAGCAGAGGGAACTAAGGCTGCTAATTAGCTGGTTTGAGATGGAGAGATTATTCTGTATTATCCAGGTGGGCCCAAATGATCACGTGGGCTCTAAATGTGGGAGAGGGAGGCAGAAATGTCAGAGTATGAATGATAAAATGTGAGAAAAACTTGAGAGACCATTGCTGGCTTTGAAGAGGGAGGAAGGGACCCTAGGGCCAAAGAATGCAGTGGCCTCTAGAAGCTGGAAAAGGCAAAGAAGTAGATTCTCCCCTAAAGCTTTCAGAAAGAAACATAGGTCTGCCTTACTTTAGCTCAGTGAAATCCATTTTGACTTCTGACTTCAGAACTGCTAAGATAATCATTGTGTATTGTTTTAAGCCACCAAGTTTGTGGTAATTTGTTACACCAGCCACAGGAAACTATTACAGTTAACATTTATTTTATTCTCTAAAAAACAAGTTCTAAAAAGCCTCTACTGAAAACTCCAGCCACTGCTATTATAGTTTTCTATCACCACATTTTCCACAAATGGAGTTAGTGGCTTAAAACAACACCCATTTATTGGGTCACAGTTCTGTAGGTCAAAAGTATGGAAAGACTAGACTGGATTCTATGCTCAGGATCTCACATGGCAATATCAAGATGTCAGCCAGTTTGGCCTCTTTACTGGAGACTCTGAGAAACTATCTGCTTCCAGGCTCATTTCAGCTTCTCAACAGATTCACTTCTGTGCAGCTCTAGGCTGAGATCTCCATTTCCTTGCTGGCTATCAACTGGCAACAACTAAGGCTGCTTGCATTCCTTCTCAAGTGGTCCACCTAGTCCATCTCAAGCCAGCAATGTTGCATCAACTCCTTCTCCTGCTTCAAATCTCCAAATCTCTCTCATGCCCTCTTCTGTCATCAGCTGGAGAAAGTTGTCTACTTTTAATGCCACCTGTGATTAGATCAGACCCACCTGGATAATAATCTCTCTCTTAAGGTCACATAACACAATTGTGGGAATGATGTCTCACCATTTTCACAGGGTTCTAAGGATTAGAGTAGGACATATTTAGAGGTCAATTATAGAAATTCTGTCTACCACAACTACTCGATTGTCTTTCTAATTTTTAATATATTTAAATATTAATGAATTTATTTATATGGCTAGTTTATACACTGCTCTGTATTCTGTTGCATTTTTTTATGGAAACATATTTCCAATAAAAGATAGGAAACTCCTAAGCACAGGAATAATATATTACATTTATTCATTAATTGACACTATGTTAGAGCTAAGGATACAGATATAAATAGGATTGTCAGGAAGGAGTCTAATAGAATAGTATTTGGAAAAGCTGGAAGAAGTGTAGACAACTTTGAAGAATATTAAAAAATCTAATGGTATTGATACAATACTTACTTGTATGATTTAAAGGTTGTGGGACTGTGGATAAGAATCTCTAATCTCTAATCATGTTTATTAGCGAGGTTTTTTTTCCCTAAATGCATTCAAAATCTATTCAGTGAGCACCAACTATGAGCTAAAATGGAAAGGAAAAAAAAAAAAACGAAACAAAAAACAACTCTTAGCCTCCCAACCAAAAGAATGTAATGAGGATCGAATGACATAACCTAGGTTCAAAGGTTATAAAGCTCTCAAAGTATTATTCAAATATGAATTAGTAAAATTATTAGTGCAGGTTTTATTTGGCATCTTCTATGTCTACATCATCCAGTAGTGGACAAATCATGGAACAGATGCTCAGTGAAAACACTGAGCACCGCTGTCATCAATAAGTAAATATACGTATTATATTTCACTTGTCTTTTTAACTTTCAAACTTTTATCTAGGAAGTGAAAGTAATTCCCTATTTCTCACTTCTTCATCTGTTTTCTTCCTGGTTTGCCCTTAGGCTGTACAGGGATTTAGTTTTACAAGTGCTTAAATGTTTCCGCAAAGTTGGCTGCCACACTCAAGGGACCAGTGTAGCGCCTTGGAAGCTACCCCAAATCTACTATCCAACAGGTTCATTAATGTAGTGCTGCAGAGTGACATTAGCTGGAGGCAGTCACAGTGGGGCTCTCAAGTTTACTGTGCATAAGAATTATCCAGGGTTGCTTGTTAAAAATACATGCTCCAGAGGTATACCCTAAGAAATTCTTAGAAGGTCTAGGCTTAGAAGGTCTAGGGAGGGGAAACACAACAAAGCCTGGGAAACAGTACCTTTTAATAAAATAGCCTAGGGAATTTTGAAATATAAAGGCAAATAAAATATATTTATATTACTCTTCTTTAGTGATATGACCAACAACAATTTGCAAAGAAAAAAAAAAGGGGGGGCGCCTGGGTGGCTCGGATGGTTAAGCGTCTGCCTTCGGCTCAGGTCGTGGTCCCAGGGTCCTGGGATTGAGTCCTGCATCGGGCTCTCTGCTCCTTGGGAGCCTGCTTCTCCCTCTGCCTCTCTCTCTCTCTGTCTCTCATGAATAAATAAATAAAATCTAAAAAAAAAAAAAAAAAAAGAACTGAGTTCTGGCCTCTCTCCTAATGCAATAGCTTTACTTAAAGTCTTATTTACCTGTTTAACTTTGTTAAGTGCTATGGTTTTTATTAATGAAAAGTTTTAGTTTTGTAGATTCAGTTAATGTTGTAAGCCGTAATATGGAGAGATCCTCTGTTTTTCATAGCATTTTGTTTTTCTTACGTGTTTCTTTTCTCTGCTGAGCTCTCCTATTTTTCATTTATTTCGTGCATTTCATAATTACTGAAACATTTTTATGATGACTACTGACAGTTTTGTCCGGTAATTCTATCATTTCTGTCATTAGTGTTAGCATCTATTGGTTGTCTTTTTTCATTCAGGGTGAGATCTTTTGTTTCTCAGTATGATGAGTGATTTTCAGTTAAAATCTAGGTAATTTGAGTGTTATGTCATGAGAACATGGCCCTTATTTAAACATTCTGTTTTAGCTGACCTGACACCACTCTATCCAGAGGGGAAGGAGGGGACCACTGCCTTGGTACTGCCAGGTGGTGGTAGAAATCCAGGTTCCCTACTCAGCCTCTTTTGGCAACCATGGGGGAGATGACTCCTTACTACAGCCAGATGTGAGTGAATTTATACTATTCACTAGGCCTTTGCTGATACTTCTTCCCTGGCTGGAAGTGTAAGAGTGCCTCATCACTGCTCCATCCATGGCCTCCACTGACACCCAGAGTAGAAAGTGGCCTCCTTAATGCTGGCAGTGAAGGAAGTCCTGAGTGTCCACCAATACCCCAGCCTATACCTTCCTAGTATGGAGAAGATGGTGTGCTTCATTATTGGAGGGTAGGGTCAATTTCTAGCTCCCTCGTGGTCTCTACTGACACCTGTGGATGGGGTGGGCCTCTTTATTGCTTAGCCAGGATGAAAGTTCTGGTTCCCTATTGCCTCCTCTGCCACCATACTGTCAGGCATACTACCTTGTTGCAGCCCTGTAAGGGTGGAAGTCCAGGTTCCTTGGCATTTGCAGGAGGAGTTGGGGCGGGGTCACATTTTTGTTTGTGATGTTTAGCTGGAGGAGAGTGGTTATTGCCTACAAGTGTTCTGTCTTGAGAGCTTGCCCCTTTCCTGGTCCTTTTGCTAGACAGAGCAGACTTCTTGAGAGGCGTTTTCTTTTGGCAAGTACTGGCAGTTCTGAATTGCAACTTTTGGGATATATGTTTCAAAAAGAAAACCCAAGAAACTCACCACATGTCATTCATAAAGTAGCACAGTCCCTAGCTATTCTATCTACTTTTTACCTTTCAGCATCTTCACATATTTGCTTTATATAGAATCTTCAGTGTTTTCAGTTATACTTAGCAAGAAGAATAGGGAAAAGTATTTCTACTCCATCTTTCCAGAAGCAGAATTCTTGGAGAAACAGTTTTTTTTAATCAATGGAAAAAAATGTATGAACCAAAGATTTAATATCCAGCCACATCTTTATCCATACATCCATGGATGGACACTTAGGTTATTCCCATATCTTGGCTATTTTAAATAATGTTGCAATGAACATTAAGGTACATATATTTTTCAATTTAATATTTTTGTTTTCTTCAGATAAATACCCAGAAGTGGAACTGCTGGATCATACAGCAGTTCTAGTTTTAATTTTCTGAGGAAGCTCCACACTGTTTTCCATAGTGGCTGCATCAATTTATATTCCCACCAATGGTGTATGAGATTCCCTTTTCTCCACATCCTTGCCAACACTTGTTATTTCTTGTCTTTTTGATAATAGCCATTCTGACAGTTGTAAGGTGATATCTCATTTTGACTAAGTGTCAATTCTATTTATCTTTTAAAAAAAACAAGTCTTTTTAAATTGATTTTTCTATTGTTTTCTATTTTCTATTTCATTTATTTCTACTCTGATCACTGTTATTTATTCTTTCTGCTAACTGTGGGTTTAGTTTTTCTTTTTCTAGCTCCTTAAGATGTAAGGTTAGGTTTTTATTTGAGATCTTTCTTCTTTTTTAATGTAGGTGTTTATCACAATAAACTTCCCTCTTAGGACTACTTTTGTTG
>NW_027707148.1:0-336 GCF_054177405.1 Leptonychotes weddellii | reverse complement strand
CTGCAGTTTTCATGTGGCTGTTTTTCTTCGGAGGGAGGAGGTGTGCAGCTGGAAAGAGAGAGATTGGAGGGAAGGGAAAGGCAGAGGGGGCAGGACCCAGGCTTCTTGCCAGCCTGAGCGGGGCGGGAAGGGGGGGTGGGGGGGGCAAAGAGCTGTGCTCCAAGTAACAGAAACCATCAGCAGCAAAACAATTCCTGGAAATTTGCTCTTTCTCCTTCCTACTCCCCCCAACTTTTTTTTCCAAAAAATGTAGACAAGACATTGTAATCAACAATCAGAAAGGAAGGAAGGTACCAGGGAGGAGTTATTGGAGACACAGATAAAAGCAGGCAGCTT
>NW_027707147.1:0-336 GCF_054177405.1 Leptonychotes weddellii | reverse complement strand
TCTTTGCCTGGAAGCTATGAGTATGAAGATGGGTATGACATATTTTCTGCTCTTTGAGAGCCATCAGTAACTCTTATAAACAAAATATAAAACAGTGAGAGTTAAATGTTCTAAGACAACAAATAGATGGGTGGACAGAAGTGAATAGACAGTGTGAGTGTCAGTGGTTATAGTCAATAAGTGAAGAAACAGAGACGTAAAGAGTTTGGGATTTACTTTTGAGCCCTTGGCTAGCAAGCCCGGGGCTGAGACTATGACTTCGTGAGCCATCTCCAAGTAGAGAACTAGGGCTCTTTTCCCTCTGCAGCCTTATCTTAGCCTCTATCCTTACTAGCT
>NW_027707146.1:0-336 GCF_054177405.1 Leptonychotes weddellii | reverse complement strand
TGGTCCAAGCCCTCGTGGGGCCATGTTGAACTGCCACTGATGGGGCCATCCTGAATCCCGGAGGGGAGGGGATGGTGCTGTCAGGCCCAGGTGCGTTTGCAAATCCAGGGAGATTGTTCCTCATCACAAGAAGCTGAAAAGGGCTTTACTCAGTGTCAGTGGAAAGTCGCTGCCTCCCTCAGCCAGGCTGAGGAACCACTGCCCGAAAACACAAAGGGAAGACATCCTCCGGAGCATTCCAGAAGACAGAGTGAAGCATCCTTACACCTTCAGGATGAGATGACTATTCAGGTGAATCGCTAGACTGGGAGGCACCTGGGCTCTTCTCTTTGAGGC
>NW_027707145.1:0-336 GCF_054177405.1 Leptonychotes weddellii | reverse complement strand
TAATCACATCTTGGACTTGTCACTGGGGCCAAGTCCCCCGGCTGGGGGTCAGGTAGCTCCTACATGTTCCACGTGCCTCTCTCTGGCTCCCCCAGCCGTGCACAGTCCTGTGCTGCTTCCCAGCAGAGGTCGGTTTTAACCAAAGCCAGGAAGATGGGATGGGTTTTCCTGACTCCCCACCCCCTGCCCCACAGTGCTGCAAGAGAGGAAAAAGTTTTCCTCAACCCTGTTAAGGTCCCCGGCTGAGTCTGGAAATTGACAAAGACAGATGAACAGGAGAAAAGCAAGCAAAATGTATTGATTGTTTTGGTGGGAGCCTCACAAGACCATGAAGAC
>NW_027707144.1:0-336 GCF_054177405.1 Leptonychotes weddellii | reverse complement strand
GGAAGCGCACAAGAACCGAGCCTCTGGCAACTGAGTAGGCGTTCAATAAAGAATGTGGCGTGACTGCAGTCATCTGAGGGAAGATGAGAGCTCGTGAGGCAAGGCGGGTGGGGGAAAGAGCATCTTGGGCAGAGGGGGCAGCCGAGCCGCCCCAAGGCCGGCGGGCACAGGGCACGTTGGAAGGAACGACCGGATCGTGTACAGCAGGGAAGGCGAGCGGGAAGCAAGACTGGAGAAGAAGGACGGAGCAGCCGTGCACACACAGAAGGAACGTTTGGGTCTATCTCGAACGGCAACAAGAAGCCAGGAAACTAGGCAGTGACATGAACGAATGGG
>NW_027707143.1:0-336 GCF_054177405.1 Leptonychotes weddellii | reverse complement strand
GCCTGCATGCTCAGTTGTTAGGCATCTGCCTTTGGCTCGGGTCCCTGGTTCTCAAACTGCATCCTTTTTTTTATTATTATGTTATATTAATCACCATACATTACATCATTAGTTTTTGATGTAGTGTTCCATGATTCACTGTTTGTGCATAACACCCAGTGCTCCATGCAGAACGTGCCCTCTTTAATACCCATCACCAGGCTAACCCATCATCCCACCCCCTCCTCTCTAGAACATTCAGTTTGTTTCTCAGAGTCTATAGTCTCTCATGGTTCATCTCCCCCTCCGATTTCCCCCCCTTCATTTTTCCCTTCCTTCAATCTTCTTCTTCTTCTT
>NW_027707142.1:0-336 GCF_054177405.1 Leptonychotes weddellii | reverse complement strand
GATACTTACTCTTAGTGTAGGGTGCAAGGAGGGATCCTTAAAGGGTGACTTGGAGTCAAAGAACAAAGAAAGAGGAGAGTGTTTTAGGAAGAGGAAAGAGCCAAAAGTTTATAGAGAGTATGGTGAGAGACACCTGCTTTTACAATGCAAGGACTCTTAGTGCTGGCTGTCAGAAGCTATCTTGTCAGCCTTCAGACTGATGTATAGCATAGAGAGTGTGTATAGTGCCGGTGATTCTAGTCAGTTTAATGAGCAAGAGTTCCTTAAGCAGCTAGTATGGGCCTGTGCCTAGTGGAGACCTGAGAGCAAAGAAAGTATTGTCAATGACAATAACTG
>NW_027707141.1:0-336 GCF_054177405.1 Leptonychotes weddellii | reverse complement strand
TTTTTTTTTTTAAAGATTTTATTTATTTGTCAGAGAGAGAGAGACAGAGCACAAGCAGGGGGAGAGGCAGAGGCAGAGGGAGAAGCAGGCTCCCTGCTGAGCAAGGAGCCTGATGTGGGACTCGATCCCAGGACCCTGGGACCATGACCTGAGCCGAAGGCAGCCGCCCAACTGACTGAGCCACCCAGGCGTCCCAAAAATAAAATCTTTAAAAGCATTTTTCTTAAATTTAAAAACAAATGAATAAATGGATAAGCACATGTGAGCTGATACATACTTAAAATTATGTATGTTAAGGATCTTATGTAAAGAACCATAAAAGCTGTTATTTCTGAT
>NW_027707140.1:0-336 GCF_054177405.1 Leptonychotes weddellii | reverse complement strand
GATTGACTTATTTCGCTCAGCATAATACCCTCTAGTTCCACCCACATCATTATAAATGGCAAGATATTGTTTTTTGATGGCTGCATAATATTCCATTGTATATATATACCACTTCTTCTTTAGCTGTTCAACTGTTGATGGACATCATGGCTCTTTCCATAGTTTGGCTACTTTTTAATTAAAAAATTATTTCTGTGTACTACCGTGCTAACTTATGGTATATATCTAAAATATACTCAGATATAATTTAAATAATTAAACAACAAGATAAAGCATAAATAGAGATTTTCCTTTCTTCCTGCACCCCAGGGAATTGCCTTGCACACGCCCTGGGGT
>NW_027707139.1:0-336 GCF_054177405.1 Leptonychotes weddellii | reverse complement strand
GGGAAATCAGAGGGGTGGACGAACCATGAGAGACGATGGACTCTGAAAAACAAACTGAGGGTTCTAGAGGGGAGGGGGGTGGGAGGATGGGTTGGCCTGGTGGTGGGTATTGAGGAGGGCACGTTCTGCATGGAGCACTGGGTGTTGTGCACGAACAATGAATCATGGAACACTTCATCTAGAACTAATGATGTAATGTTTGGGGATTAACATAAGAATAAAAAAGAAAAGAAAAAAAAAAGACATATGCACCACTGGAGAGGCAGAACATGAAACTACTGTAGTTTTAGTTTAAGACCTCAATTTCTAAGATTTTTGGGAGTTTGTGGTGAATGG
>NW_027707138.1:0-6041 GCF_054177405.1 Leptonychotes weddellii | reverse complement strand
GTGGTGGGTATTGAGGAGGACACATTCTGCATGGAGCACTGGGTGTTATGCACAAACAAGGAATCATGGAACACTACATCTAAAACTAATGATGTAATGTATGGGGATTAACATAAGAATAAAAAAAAAAAAAGAAGGTAAAACACAAAACCCTTATTTGCCTTGTAAATCATTATACTCCACCAGGTTTGTCAGCCTGAGACACAACTTAAAAAAGAATTTGGGAACTGGGACTTGCTCTCTGGTATGGAGAAAGGGCTTTGGTCCAGGGACACCTGAGGGCAAGGCTTGTCTTGGTCAGTCCCTCAGTCTGGAGGTCCATTCTTGTTACCTGTGTGCAGAGAGCAGGGACTGCTGGTTTAGCCTTGCTCAGAGGGTGTCCCCAGGCCTAGGGCTGGGCTACAGGGGCTAGTCAAGTCCTCAAGCAAGGCTGGGCCCTCCTGGACATCACCTTGGTCATAGGAGTCTGAGAAAGCCCTTTCCCTTCTGGTCTTTCTGCAGTGGGGGTGAGACAGATGATATCTGGAAGTCACAGAAACCCTGGTGGGAACTTGCTCACACTGCCTACCCAGGACCAAAATCAGGACAAAGTGGCAGGAGACTGGATCCTGCCCTTGGTTCTCAGACTGGAGGCAGAGGAGAAACTCAGGTCTTTTTATCTGTGGGCCCCTCACTGCCTGTAGCTGTGGTTTCAGTGGCAATCCTGGCCTGTTCTTTACCCTCTCAGGGCCCAGCTGCCCCCACTTTCCCTCCTCCACGTGTTTTTGGGCCTCTCATCAGCAGTGCCAGGTGTCCGCCCCAGTGTTCCCTGTGTGGCGACCAGCCCAACTCTCTGGGGATATCCTGTCATTGTGGCCCAGAGCCTAGGCAGTGAATCTTGCCAAGTCAGCCCAAGTACTCTGGGTCGCTTCCAGGTCCCCAGGTGGGGCCCACAACCCAGAGGTTAGGGAAATTGGCAAAGGCACCCAGATCCCCAGTGTGGCAGACCCAGGCACTGTGGCCAAGACACCTGACACCTGGGCTGTGGCCAGCTTCTGGGGAGACACACGGGCAAGGCTCGCTGCCTTGCTGCCAGGCCTGCAGGTGACCTTGGCATGTCCTCTACTTCTCCAGGCTCCCTCCCTGAGGCCATGACTTATGGCAGACCCAGCCCAGGCCCAGCAGACCAAGGGAGTCTGTGTGACCGGTGAGTGTGGTTACTCCCAGAGTTGTTGGATGTGCTGGATACACTTGCTGACCTCGGGCTGGCTCTCTGTATGGTGAAAGGGGGACCATGGGAGGGGAGCTTCAGGTGGGTTCCATCTCTTGGCCTCCAACAACCATACACTGTGAAAATGCCCAAATTTGCAAGTTGAGTTCCATTTGCCTTTAGTTCCCTGAAGTCACATCCCCCCTCATTTGTGTACCCAGATTAGTCCAGGCCTTCCTGGGTCTTTCATTTACAAAGCCAGCTGCTGGGTCAGAGGGAAGGGTAGGATTAGGAAGGGGCCTTTGCATTGGGCACCTCACAGCACTATCTGCACTGGGGGATAAAATAACTACCTAACAAGAACTGGTTCAGTGCCAGGCACTGGGCTGAGGACACTATTTAATCTTTACAAGCAGCCCTTAGAGCAGGTTCTTTATACTCTTCTTTATAGAATTGCATAATGAGTTAAAGGCCACACAATTGGTACCTAGGAGAAGAGGAGTTTGAACCCAGGCCATCAGGCCCCAGATCCCAGCCTTTTAACTGCTGTACTATCGTTTGCCTAGAGTCCCCAGGCAGTGTAAGGCTGAGGTCCTAACCTGGCTTTTTTTTTTTTTTTAAGATTTTTATTTATTTATTTGACAGAGAGAGAGATAACGAGAGCAGGAACACAAGCAGGGAGAGTGGGAGAGGGAGAAGCAGGCTTCCTGCTGAGCAGGGAACCCGACATGGGGCTCAATCCCAGGATCCCGGGATCATGACCTGAGCCGAAGGCAGACGCTTAACGACTGAGCCACCCAGGCACCCCCAACCTGGCTTTTACTCAAAGTCCCTGCTGGTAATGACTGAGTTATATGGCCTGGTGCCAGGGACCTCCTCGGCCCCCAACACACCCTTAGCACTCTCTTCAGGGTACCTGAGATAGTAGTTACTCTTGACTGGGGAAAGAACTCCACCTGAGGAGTTCATAGTCTTTAGTTTTTAATCTAAGATCCACTGTGCAACCTTGAAAAGACTTCACCTCTCTGATCCCCAGCTTTCTCATCTGTAAAGTGGGAAAGATAGTAGTCCTAATCCCATAGGTCATTATGAGTGGAGTAGCCAGCCTAGTCCTACTGGGCTGCAGATGCTCAAGGTCCATCTTTTTCTTGCATTCACTCCCAAGGACCCAGAACCAGACTGGTTCTGCCCTGTTCTCCAAGACACACCCCTCCAATCCAATTGTCTGTGACCTGACCAGGAAGCTAGCCAAAGGCAATACCCACCCAGATCCTGGAGGCAAGAAGCCAAGAGGCGGTAACAAAGAATTTTCCATGGCTCCATAGTTAATGAGGAACTGACCCTCTTTGGGGCTTCAATTAGTCTTTCACCCTCCTCTCCTTCCCCCAAATTTCCATCATTGGTGATATTTACATTGGAATTCTTCCCAGGACTTCAGGAACCCAGCATGGGTAAGTGGAAAACAATACAGAAGAAGAGATAGGTGTATTTTTTCAAAGGTAGCATTGGTAAGTTTGCATTCTTGGTTTTAAAACACATTACAAAGCAACAAGTATCAAAACAAAATGATTTTATACTTAAATCAATTCAATTCCGTTTCTGTCAGCTGTAAGACCCTGCAGAAATACAAAGATGAAGAAGACATGGTCCCTTCCCTCAAGAGGGTCATGGTTTGGAGTGGTTAAGACCACACTTCAGGAGACAGACCTGGAATTAAACCCCCCCTAGTTAGCAGTTGTGGGATCTTGGACAAGTTACTAAATGGCTCTGAGTCTCAGTTTCAGCATTTGTAAAATGGGAATAAAAAAAGGCCCTGGGGCACCTGGGTGGCTCAGTCAGTTAAGTGTCTGCCTTCAGCTTGGGTCATGATCTTGGGGTCCTGGGATCTAGCCCCATTTCGGGCTCCCTGCTGGGTGGGGAGTCTGCTTCTCCCTCTGCTGCTCCCCCCGCTTGTGCTCTCTCTCTTTCTCTGTCAAATAAATACATAAAATAAAATTTTTAAAAAGGCCCCACCACAGTGGACTATTGTGAGTTTCATTGAGAAAATACATGGCATTGTTAGCTACCCCACAAAGGTGCCCCTTTTTGCTAACAGAGCCCTGACTTTGGTCCAGGTAGCAAAGTGCCCCAGTTTAGTGCATGAATCGTGAATGGTTTAAACCAATCACAGTCATGTCCTTCTTTGCCAGATACTGGTTTTCCCAGTGCCCTGGCAGCTGAGGATGGCTATGTGAGCCACTTACGGCCAATGAGGTATAAGGGAGAGCCTGCAGGGGGCTTCCTGAAAAAATACAGAGGATGAAGTCTGCTTTCCCTGCTTCCCACCTGTGAAGAGTTATGATGCTTAGAGCTGCAGCATCCATGGCCATGAGGCATCCAGCCTGAGGACGTGAAGCCCACATATTGATGATGGCTGAGTGGAAGGAGATTGTCAGGGGAGGCATTGGTGAGCTACAGAACAGTCTGAGATTACCTATCCAACTTTCTTGTTTTGAGCGATAATTTTAAAAGCCTTTATTCAAAGCAATTGGGAAATTTGCTGTCTGCTCCTTTCAGCTGAATACACCCTTTGATACAGGCTCTTAGCATCAAGCTTAGCACATGGTAAGCATTCAATAAATGCTGTTTATAACCTTACAGAGAAATCACAGCATATTCCACATTCATTTACATGTGCTCTGAAGATGGCGAGGGAAAGAGGAAGGAAGCGTATCACTGGTGTCTTACCATTCAATGGGTGAATCTGCTGTCCCCTAAGTAACTCTAAGGACCTCAGGGCATGAAGATGGCCTTGGTTGTGGGATCCACTGGAGAAACCAAGGCTGTTCCAGACCTGGTAGCAGAGCAGAAGTCTGAAATCACCAATAGGGGATGGCATCTGGTTCCCCACCCCTTCTAGGAGGGTTTCAAGGGTAATTTCACTCATCTTTGGTTTTTGCCTTATGCTCCAACTTTAGAATGGTGGCACTGTGTTTGAATCAGAACTCCTGGAGGTGCCTGTTACTCCAGCTGGATGGAACAGCTGGAGGGAAGTCAGCAGACCTAGGGGCTCACCGTCCCCCTCCCACAAGAGGTTTCTCAGGGAGAACAAAAAAAAAAAAGGAAAAGAAAGAAAGACAGCACACTTAGAACCTAAGCGATTAATCAGTCTTTTATTTATGTATTTGAGAGAGAGAACACAAGTGAGCACGAGCAGGGGGAGGGGCAGAGGGAGAAGCAGGCTCCACGCTGAGCAGGGAGCCCAATGTGGGGCTTGATCCCAGGACCCTGGGATCATGACCTGAGCCAAAGGCAGACGCTTAACTCACTGAGCCACCCATGCGCCCCTAATAACAGTCTTAATTTATGAACAAACACCATACCCTACTATAGGCCCACCTGTGACTTCATATAACATTGCAGTTTACATAGGCTTTGGAGTGAAACAACTTGACATCTCAAGAGCTGCCCTCCTTTTACAGGAAATGTCAGTGAAGATGAGGAGGGTCTGGGACTTGTGATAAAGGGTGCCCAAGCAAGATAAATCCCATTTGGCATCTTGGCCCTCAAGGCTTTTTGGTTAGCTTCCTGGGTTGTAAATATTACAAATTGGGTTTATCATTATTTTTTTTAAATAGGAGGTGGTGTGAAAGTTAAAAACACAGACTCTACTCTGTTTTGCTGTCTGAGAAATGGGAATAATGCCAGAAACCACCTCAGCTGGTGTCACATAGCTCTGTGAGGTGAGGCGTCAGCCCTGAGCACAGGGCCCCCCACACAGAACTGCTCCAACTGGCCTATGTGTTGGTGGCATAGCTCTGCCACCGTGCAGAAAAAGACATTCAGAGCACAGATGAAGAAGGAGGTCCTAGACACCATGCCCTCTCTGCAAGGTATGCTGATGAATTGCTGCCTCAGGGAGCCATGGGGAAGGAGGCTGTGGCTCTGTCTCTCAACCTGTAAATGACCAAATTGTACAACCCAGGGTATCTGACCTAGAAAGGGCTTCTGAGTCATCTCTGCCCACCTTCCCCTTGCAGAGCTGGGACATGAAGCCTGGAGAGGCCAGGGTCCCAAGGTGGAACGGTGAGGTCACGCAGAGGGGAAAGGAATCCAACCATTGAAGAAACAGGGAATGTCAGCAAGAAGATAAAAGAGGACAAATGAAAACAATAGACATTTGGATGATGGCATTTTCTGCCACCAATACCAAAAGAACAGGCACAAGATGGGAACCACATGGGGCAGCAGCCGCCACACACTTTTGCTCACATATGGCAGTGTTAGAACCTGGTACCAGCTCAACCAGCGCCCATGGTGGAGGGACGACCCACACCCTCAGAGGCACGTGCTGCAGGTAGTTTGGGGGGGAAGTAGAGAATCTCCCTTGCAATAAAAAAATGTAAGTGTAAATGTATTCATGCAGCTTGAGCTGGTGACAGACGCTCCCCTTTTGGACTGGATGCCTGATTGGACGCAGAGGCTTCTCAAACAGCCAGGGCTCCCAGAGTTCTATGATTGAAGGTTACCCTAGACCGTCCCATGCTGCCCCACCCTCTCAAGGCTGACCAGATCCCTCCAGCTCTGCCCTCTGGGAAAATATGCTTATTTGTGGGGCTTAACAATTGGGATGAGGCAGACACATTTTCCCCCCAACAACCCATTTGAGACCACTGCCCTGTCCGTACATCACTGGCTCCCCTGAATTGTGCAGCTCAAGAATGCATGGTTTGGACGTGGATGGAACTGGAGGGTATTATGTTGAGCGAAATAAGTCAAACAGAGAAAGACATGTATCATATGATCTCACTGACATGAGGAATTCTTAATCGCAGGAAACAAACTGAGGGTTGCCGGAGTGGGGGGTGGGGTG
>NW_027707137.1:0-336 GCF_054177405.1 Leptonychotes weddellii | reverse complement strand
TAACCACCTAACTACAGGGTGCCTGGGTGACTCAGTCAGTTAGGCGTCTGCCTTCAGCTCAGGTCATGATCCCAGGGTCCTGGGATCGAGTCCCACATCAGGCTCCCTGCTCAGTAGGGAGCCTGCTTCTCCCTGCTGCTCCCCCTGCTTGTGCTCTCTCTCTCTCTGACAAATAAATAAATAAAATCTTAAAAAAAAACCCCACCTAACTACAGCATAAAAGTTAAATGGAAAAGCATTAAAAGTAACTATAGCTACTATAATTTAATGAATACACAGTATAAAAAGAGGTCAATTGTGACATCAAATATATAAAAGGGAAAGGGGCTCCTGGGC
>NW_027707136.1:0-336 GCF_054177405.1 Leptonychotes weddellii | reverse complement strand
TTTTAGGGAGCAGAGGGGCAAAAGAAGAGGGAGATGGAGAGAGAGAATCTCAAGCAGACTCCATGCCCATCGTGGAGATCTATGTGGGGCTCAATCTCACAACCCTGAGATCATGACCTGAGCCAAAACCAAGAGTCGTACACTTAACCGACTGAGTCCACCCAGGCACTCCTAAAGTGGGTATTTTAAACCCTAATTTATGGATATACAAACTGAGCTCGGAAAGTTAGGTGGCTTGGCTTATCTAGCATAATTAAGCCTGCTTGTATAAGCACATGCTTTCAGCTGTACATTTGAATCTTTTCTAGAAATTGTTGTTACCTATTCAAAAGAAAT
>NW_027707135.1:0-336 GCF_054177405.1 Leptonychotes weddellii | reverse complement strand
GGGGCTGGGGGCCTGGACTCCTGGGTCTGAGGGAGGAGGGGGCTGGGGGCCTGGACTCCTGGGTCTGAGGAAGGAGGGCTGGGGGCCTGGACTCCTGGGTGTGAGGGAGGAGGGCCCGGGGGCTGGACTCCTGGGTCTGAGGGAGGAGGGCCCGGGGGCTGGACTCCTGGGTCTGAGGGAGGAGGGGCTGGGGGCCTGGACTCCTGGGTCTGAGGGAGGAGGGGCTGGAGGCTGGGACTCCTGGGCCCTCCCAGCCCCTGCTGTCCTGCCCTAGGCCCGTCGCTCTCCTCTGTGCTGAATGAGCTCCCCAGTGCTGCTACCCTTCGGTACCGAGGT
>NW_027707134.1:0-336 GCF_054177405.1 Leptonychotes weddellii | reverse complement strand
GTTGGTTACAGCGTTGTAGAACTTGCCAGGACCTTCAAGATATCTAGCTCTATGACCTTTTTCAGAGAAGGAAATCTGAGCCTTGGAGAGGTGGAGGTATTTGTCTCAAATCACAGAGCCAGAAATAGATGAACTAAAACTTGGTGCCGCACTCTGCACAGCTCTGTGTTGTCTAGAGAAACACCAGCTCTGATGAGTATCTCTCCCAGATTTGCACCAGAGATTGCAGCCACCCGTCTGTACAAAGGGACGTGGTCTCTGTGCTGAGAGAACAGTGCTTGTCGGAGCCACTGGCTGCAGGCCAGAGAAGCAGCACTCTGGAAAGGGTTCAGGGGG
>NW_027707133.1:0-336 GCF_054177405.1 Leptonychotes weddellii | reverse complement strand
TTTTTTTTTTTATTTTTTGGTTAACTAAGCATTAGGTGAATGGGTCCTTTAGCAAATTATTCTATTGGACGTTTGCTATTCAAGGATATAGAACTGGAGTTGAGCCAATTGGTCATTCCAAGGTAAACTAGTAAACTATTCACTAGTCCGTGGTTGATTGTCAGTGACTTCGCCTGGGGCCTCCCATATCTTGTGATTACCATTAACAGGTTATTTTAAAGCATTATTGACATTTTCAGTTAAACAATGACATTTTTTTTAAGGACTGTTTGTAAGTGAAAACAATTCCATTGTTTGATATATCTGGTGTTTAAGCTTCCAGCCAACTGATACTTA
>NW_027707132.1:0-336 GCF_054177405.1 Leptonychotes weddellii | reverse complement strand
TTCTTCTGTGTTCACAGCATGGGCTTCCCTGGGTGATGAGAGATGAACGATGGGCTCCCTGGTGACCCACATACCCCCCCCCCCGGACCCCTCCCCAGGAGCAGCTGCTCCCCCGCCCTCTACAGGCGCCCTCCCACCTGCCTGGGGTCTATGGGTTTGTGTTGCCAGGCCTTGGAGCCCACATAGGCCGCTGGGCAGGGAGGGTCTGCTTTAGCCAATTCCCCTCTGCAGTGATGATGAGGGCGAGGATGATGAGGAGGAGGAAGAGGAGGAGGAAGAGGAAGGAGAAGAAGAGGAGGAGGAAGAAGAGGAGGAGGAAGAGGAGGAAGAGGAGGA
>NW_027707131.1:0-336 GCF_054177405.1 Leptonychotes weddellii | reverse complement strand
TATATTCGAAACCAAAACCTTCATCCTATTAGAGCCTTCTCATTCCACAGTCAGTCATCTCTCCATAGTAAGTATAAATTCTATTTGTCCAGGTGTTTGTTTAAAACTCTTGGAGTTTTTTCGACTCCCTACTTTGTTTTATACCCTACCCTAATATCCAGTCTGTCAGCAGGTACTGTTGGCCTTACCTTAAAAATACGTCTAAATCGGACTACTTTTCATCCTGTCCAAAATTACCACCCTGGTCCCAGCTACCAACATTCTTCACTAAGAATATTGCAGCAGCCTTCTCATTGGTATTCTGCTTTTTCCCTCTTTAACTTATAGTTTTATTTT
>NW_027707130.1:0-336 GCF_054177405.1 Leptonychotes weddellii | reverse complement strand
TAACCACCTAACTACAGGGTGCCTGGGTGACTCAGTCAGTTAGGCGTCTGCCTTCAGCTCAGGTCATGATCCCAGGGTCCTGGGATCGAGTCCCACATCAGGCTCCCTGCTCAGTAGGGAGCCTGCTTCTCCCTGCTGCTCCCCCTGCTTGTGCTCTCTCTCTCTCTGACAAATAAATAAATAAAATCTTAAAAAAAAAACCCACCTAACTACAGCATAAAAGTTAAATGGAAAAGCATTAAAAGTAACTATAGCTACTATAATTTAATGAATACACAGTATAAAAAGAGGTCAATTGTGACATCAAATATATAAAAGGGAAAGGGGCTCCTGGGC
>NW_027707129.1:0-336 GCF_054177405.1 Leptonychotes weddellii | reverse complement strand
TCAAGCACGCTGAGCACCTGTAGAACCTGGAACGGGCGCGTAGACGAGGATTTGGCCGTTCCCCTCCGAACGTTACACCGCGTGCCCATTGGGGCCCCGACCCCACATCCAGCTCTGCAGCTGCCCCGAGGCCCCCTTCCGTGTTCATTCAGCGAGGAAACGTGCTCCCGCGGTCACATGCTCACCACCTCCATCTGTGTCGCGACGCCATAAATTCGTTTGTGCTTCACGTGTCAGGACGGGATCGTCGTGCAGTAGCTGGGGTGCCCCAGGCCGTGGGACCCAGATCTGTCCCCTGTGGCTTTGCCCTCCCCTACGGGGCTGGGATTCTCCGCT
>NW_027707128.1:0-336 GCF_054177405.1 Leptonychotes weddellii | reverse complement strand
TAATGTATTTTTAATTTTGGCATCTATGTGTTCATTGTTAGTCTATAGAAATATAATAGACTTTTGTGTGTTCACTCTGTATCCTCCAACATTGCCCAACACACATACTGATTCTAGTGGTTCTTTGTAGATTTTTCGGAATTATCTACATGGAAAATCACATAGTGTACAATAGGAAAGTTTCATTTTTTCCTTTCAAGTCTGTATGCCTTTTCCCTCCTTTTAAAAAATTGTGTTAAAATACACAAAATACAGTTTACCATCTTACCCATTTTTAAGTGTACAGTTCCATGGTATTAAATATATTCATACTGTTGTGTAGCCATTAACCACTGT
>NW_027707127.1:0-6043 GCF_054177405.1 Leptonychotes weddellii | reverse complement strand
CAGGGTGCTCAACACCCTCAGAGTGCCCGACTGCATTCTCAATGCTTTTGAAGCGGGTTCTCCTGGTTGCCTTTCCCTTCCCTCCTTCCTTCTCATTTCTACGGCTTCATCTATGCAAATAGGGTCCGCCTAAGGCCTAAAACTGCATTGCACTGTACACACTCTGGCCCCTTCAGGATCAAAAGCGAATTATCTTTGCCTTAATTTCCCCCTTTGGTAAGAGGTAGGAGGATTAGTATAGGGAAGCCAGGCAGGACAATAAACCAAATTCTTCCACATTTCACATTTTAAAAAAATTGATTACTAAATGCATATTACTAATCACATCGTTTCATGTATGCAAAAGAAACCGAGAGAGAGAGAATCAAGATGTTATCCACTGCTAATTACAGATTAGAGGATTAAGTTGGAAAGAATCTCACTGTAGGAAAATGGTAAAGGGGGAAAAAAAAACACAAGTCAAGAAGCCTAATATTGTTACTATTCAACAGAGACAACAAATAAAGAAAACAGAGTTTAAGCCTTTCTTCAAAGGATTGTAGAAGCAATTTGATGGATTATTACAATCCAATTAGCTGGTTGTTTTTTTTTTTTT
Organism: Leptonychotes weddellii; assembly: GCF_054177405.1. Lineage (NCBI taxonomy): Eukaryota > Metazoa > Chordata > Mammalia > Carnivora > Phocidae > Leptonychotes > Leptonychotes weddellii. The sequence goes on along the minus strand of NW_027707127.1, from coordinate 5,448 downwards.
AAACAATCAGAAGTTCAAACTCTACCATCAGTACATTTCTAAAACAAAAGAACTCAGGGAATGGCAGAATCTCCCCAACAAAGACAGAAAAGAAAAGGGGCTCAATAATTTTATAGCAATGGGTTCCTTACCATGAAATTCTTGATTTTGGTCCCAGTTGTGCTACCTTTTGTGGACTATCCTCTAGTCCCTCATAATATCATAAGCTTTACACCTGAGCCATCTAGACAGGGGCACTTTCCCAATATGACTCTGAAACCTTATTGGTCATGTTAAATTAATCTTAGCCTACAAAGTAGAATACAGGTTCTTGTGCCTCAGAAATGTATTTGTTCATTTTTTGGTGTTTCGAGGAATAAATTATATCACTGCATAAGGCAACATAACAATTCTATGCCTCACTGTGCTCATTATACTGATTGAACTTGTCCGCCAAGAGAGAGGTTTTGAAAGTTAACAGCTTCAAATCTCCAAACCCAGTGAATAGATACTATCTATCAAACAAACATGGTGTGGCCTGGAGAAGTGACAAGAAAAAATCTGTGCCTTTTGCTGAAAATAAATAGCATTTAAATGTCTGTAAGTCTCCATCATTAAGGAATAAAATGATTCTTTCTTTAATTTAAACTAACAGTTTTGGGGCGCCTGGGTGGCTCAGTCGTTGAGCGTCTGCCTTCGGCTCGGGTCATGATCCCAGGGTCCTGGGATCGAGCCCCGCATCGGGCTCCCTGCTCCGCAGGAAGCCTGCTTCTCCCTCTCCCACTCGCCCTGCTTGTGTTCCCTCTCTCACTGTGTCTCTCTCTGTCAAATAAATAAATAAAATCTTAAAAAAAATTAACAGTTTTAAGTGGGATAGTAGAAAATAAAATTTTCTTACCATTTTTAAAATTATATTGGCATACCTCATGATTTACCTGATTCATGTCCTATAACATATAATGTAGGTAGCCTGTCTAAAACTTCCACTATTCTTCAGTCAGTATGGAAATATAACTAATCATGAATATTTATAAAAGTGGGAGTAATATTTCTTTAGGTGAGTTATGATTAGCTCAGTTTTGTGGGGAAAGAAGCAGAAAAACCTGAAAGCTAATGTGATGTTATTTTTTTCTGCTAATGCAGATAAATCTGCCCCTAATAAAAGGCAGAGGTTTATTGCAAAATGCAGTTACAGATAATAGTTGATTGTGATGTAAATGATACAATTTTATCTCATCGGGGAAGCAAAGGTAATTGAAATCTTTAGATCATTTCCACATTTTACGTATTCATTTATACTTTTTTCCAAATGAAATATTTTGCCATATCTATCGTGTTGTAACTTTGGAATCTAAATATAGTGATAAAAGAGTGACTTGGATTTAATTTTTAGGGTTGACAAATCATTCAATCATTTATTGCAAAACTGTCATGGAGCATCTTCTATATGCCACATGGGGTTAGAACTGTAAGACATTCACAACTGGAGCCCCAAGGGAGGTTACAGCTTAGCGGTTTTGAGTTTGCACTATTTCTCTATTTTTCCAAGTCCGACAGTCATCCTAATCTCCTTTGACTAACAGCTGCCTTCATACTAAAGGTGTGACCTGTGGCTGTGGTACAGAATTTTCCCTTTGAGAGGAGATCTCACGGGGTGGGGAGCGAACCTGCCAGTGTTGCCAGCATCTCTACCCCCAGGAACAGTGATGGAGCAGATCAACTGGGCAACTTGGAATCAAAATACCGTAGTTTGGGCTTCATTTTCTCTTTAAGTTGGTTGGCACATCAAGAGGAGCTGCCAACCTTCTAAGAACAACCAAAATTCCTGTTATCTTCCTTCATTCCCTCTCCTTCTATGCCAGCTAGGTAATGGCTTCCTCCCAGAGGACTCCGCGGCATGGCTGAGTAAGAACATGCGTCAGAGGTGAGAAGACAGAAGTACCGTTTTCTGTTTGTTCTACTTTGGACGTACTATGTAGCATTCTGTTTGTCTTTTCTGGTTTTAATGAGGTGTAACTGGCACACAAGAAACTCATGTGTTTAAAGCAGTTTGAGAAGTTTTGGCACACTTGTCTATCTGTAAAAGCACATCACAGTCCCGGTAACGAACAGATCCACCTCAAAAATGCTTCATGCCCCTCTGGTACTTGGCATTCTAAGCCCCAGCTTTCTCAATTGTAAAACCAGCATGAACATATCAACCTCATAATGTTTTAGTAACAATTTACAAAATTCACAGGAGCACACTAGGTAGCAGGAGATGGGGTTGTGTTAGATCCTTATCCCCACTTTGCATTTAGGGAACATGCAGGAATCATCAAGTTCAGACTGACTGTATCATTTTATGCTTCTCGTCATCTTCCCTCTGATAAGTCAAATCTGTTCTCATGCTTAAAACCAGAAACAAAAGATTCCTGTGTAAGCTCCACATGGGTTTGCTGAGGTATCTGTGGAGGACAGAACTGGGCATTTTGAACTATCCAGGGAGTGGATGGTAACTACAGACACAATCCCTAGTTCTGGCTGACCGCTAAGCCAAAGTCTGTATGTGAATGTGGAAGGGAAGAGTATATGAAGGGCAGTGATATTACTACCTGAAGAGAGTGTGATCTTTCATCAACAGCTGACACCAGGGGACGGAGATTCACACAATTCTGTCAACAAGGATGAACAAGGTGATACAGAGGGACTCTTAGCTCCCGGGAGAAAGCTGAGCTTACCTGAGTCCACGTGGAATCAGTCAGTACTTACTTCTGTAGATGTTTAAATGAATATGGTTGAGACATGATACTTCTTTGAGAATAGTTTGTTTTCATGTACCTGTGTAGGGAAAAAAAAGGGGGAAGAATTGGAAGGGGAGCAGAATCTGCCACCCTAAAATATCCCTTTTGGGCATAAAGACTATTTTAGGCTGATTATTATTTTTTTTAAGATTTTATTTATTTATTTGAAAGAGAAAGAGAGAGACGGAGAGAATGAGCAGGACAGAAGGAGAGGGACAAGCGGACTCCCTGCGGACAAGGAGCCCGATTCAGGGCTCCATCCCCGGCCCCCAGGATCATGACCTGAGCTGAAGGCAGACACTTAACTGACTCAGCCACCCAGGTGTCCCTAGTCTGATTATTTTTAAGAAACAGCAGACATAGCAAAAGCTCTGAAAACCTAGTAGAAGTTACCCTCTTGCAAGAGACATTTACAAGAGAAACCTGCAATTGTAAGGGCATCTCCCTCTCTGTACCAGGAAGAGAAGGACCACTTGAACTCCAGAAACTTCTATCAATGGAGAAGGCAGGGACCTAAATCCGTATAACAACCTTACCCTTGATGACTGTACTTTTCCTGATAGCCTCCCATAACGGACTCCCTACAGCCAACATCTTTTGTCTTTAGCTGGAGATGGTATTTAAGGTCGTGGCTTGGCCTATTTCAGGGAGTTATTCAGTTTTCCTGGGTCTCTCCCATGCATACAGGAGGTATTAAACTTCTGTTTTTTCTCTTGTTAATCTGTCGTTTTATTACTGTGTTTGTGTGTGTGTGTGTGTGTGTGTGCGTGCGCATATGCGTGCGCATGTGTGTGCAGGGTCTCAGCCAAGACCCTAGAAGGATAGAGGTAAAATTGTTTTGCCTTTCCCACAAAACTGTCTTAAGGAACCCACTTGCTTGTGAGAAAAGGAATGGATGGAATTATTTCATATCTTAAAAGAAGTCAGTAGGAAGTCCAGGTCTGACTGTAACCCTTTTCTAATTTAAAAACTGACATTTAGTTGGTTAGGTTGTTTTGATTTGAATCTTGCTAGTTTTCTGTTAAAATTCACATGTTTAAAATAATCTTCAAGCAGTAGATGATTCAAAGCAATATAAGTTTGTCCAAGTGGAATTTGGAAAATTTATTTTAAAAGCACACTATGTCATTAAATTATCCATACCCCAACACACACAGGCCTATAAAATATGTTAATTCATTGTTTTCCAGCTTGGGATCTCACATTTCTAACACAGCCCATTTTTTTTTATTGTGCTTTCTAAAACAGTAAGTATGTTGAGGAACATTGGAAATGGTAGAAATGGAACTATTTTTTAAAGTTTTGAAAACAGATGAAATGGATTAGATTCAATCATAAGAAAGAGCCATTTGCCCAGTCAAAATCATTCAAGTATAATGATTTTTATGGTTCATCCTAAATACTTTGGGTTCTCTACGAGAATTTCAGGAGAGAGTCTACCTCTAGAAGGGCACACTTTGTACATTTTGGTTCTTTTAAAGGATCTCTGTTGACAAAGAAAAACAACAGAAATGGACTCATAAACACAGAAAATAAACAGGTGGTTGCCAGAGGGGAGATGGGTGGGGGGATGGGCAAAAGAGATGAAGGGGATTAAGAGGTACGCACTTACAGTTATAAAATATATAAATCACTGAGATAAAAGTACAGCATACGGAATATAGTCAATAATACTATAATAACTTTGGTGACAAATGGTGACTACAATTATTGTGGTGAGTGCTAGTAATGCATGAAATTGGTGAATCACTATGTTGTACACATGGACCTAATGTAACATTGTATGTTAACTATACTTCAATAAAAAATACTAATGCGAAGATCATTATCAAAATAGTATGAAACAGAATTTACTACCATAGTAAAAGGAAGGTACACCATGACCGATTATTATTTCTAGAATGCAAGGATGGTTCCTTGGTTCCTTGGTTCTCCTTTAACCTGTATTACGTTGAATTAATTCAACGTAATACAGGTTAAAGGAGAAAAAAACCCACATAATCATCTCAACACAGGCAGAAAAAACATTTGCCAAAACTCAATACCATTTCATGATAAAAACATTTAAAAAATAGAGATAGAAAAAAATTTCTTCAAAATGCTAAAGGCCATGTAAGAAAAAAACCCAGAGCTAAAATACTCTATGGTGAAAGACAGAAAGATTCCTCCCCAAGGTTAAGAACAAAACAAGTATGCCAGCTTTTGCCACTTGTATTCAACATATAATTGGAAGTTCTAGCCACAGAAAAAAGGCAAGAAATAAAAGGCATCGAAATTCTAAAGGATGAAGTAAAATTATCCCTCTTTACAGATGACATGACCTTTTAGGTAGAAAACTTTAAATACGCCACAAAAAACCATTAGAGCTAGTAAACAAATACAGAACACAAAATCAACAAACAAAAATCAGTTGTGTTTCTATATACTAACAACACACAACTTGAAAAGGAAACTAAGGAAAAAAATTCCATTTAAAATACCACCAAAGGAGGGGGAAAGATGGCGGAGGAGTAGGGGACCCTATTTCAACTGGTCCCCGGAATTGAGCTGGATATCTACCAGACCACTCTGAGCACCCACGAAACCAGCCTGAGATGTAAGAAGATCAGGATCTCTACAAACAGAATATCGCAGGCGGTTGGTTTTGAGGTACGAATTGGAGAGCCGTGATTCTGCCGGCAGATAT
>NW_027707126.1:0-336 GCF_054177405.1 Leptonychotes weddellii | reverse complement strand
CTAAATCTTTACAAGGTAACCATTTTCTGTACTTCCTTGTAAGTGATCTTTAGAAAGTGTGCTGTGAAAATTAATAAAGAGAAACCTCGCTAAAGTGCACTTTGGATCTAGAAGGGGAGAGTGGTAGAGGGAGCCCTACCACTCAATGTCAATTACTGGAAGAATTGTCAATTACAGACTCCTAGGAAGAAGCTCAACAGGAAGGAATCGTCAATTACAGGCCCCAACAGGGAAAGATACATATTATATCTCCTATAGGAAATCGACTATATCTGCAACTCAGCCAATGAGAAATTTTCATCACCCTGAACCCCTGCTTCTCTTGTATGGATTTTT
>NW_027707125.1:0-336 GCF_054177405.1 Leptonychotes weddellii | reverse complement strand
CATGACCTGAGCCGAAGGCAGTCACTTAACCAACTGAGCCACCCAGGCGCCCTGTTATTTCTTTTTAAGTAGTCTCTATGCCCAATGTGGGGCTCGAACTCATGACCCCCAATATCAGGAGTCACATGCTCCACCAGCTGAGCCAGCCAGGCTCCCCTCTTACTTATCTTTTAAAAACTTATCCCTTCTCTTGCTTGACCGCTTGAAGGCATGAAATCTATTGTTCATTATCTAAGAGTATGAAACTAAACTCCTTCCCGTGGAATTCCCAAAGCCTTTCATAATCTGACTCTAATCTACATTTCCAGTATTATCTCCTTAATTCTATGTATTTTG
>NW_027707124.1:0-336 GCF_054177405.1 Leptonychotes weddellii | reverse complement strand
TGCAGGGTTAACTTGCTTGCTTTTACTCTGAGTTTCTCTTTGTGGAGCAGAGAGGGTTTCTTCCCCCACCTGACCAGCTCTCTGATTCCCTGTCACCACCTGGGTGTCCCGATTCATTCATTTCATGTCTGACTCTGTCCGCCTGGAGTGAGCATGCGACGCACAGGCGGAAGGACTCATCCGGCAAGATTGCCCTCAGGTCACGAGCAAGTCTCCACTCTCAGGTTCCCATGTCCCCTGCGCTGTTGTTCAAGTTGGCTACAAAGTTGGGGGTACCCTGGACGTTCAGTCATTTGCTAGCATGACTCCTAGATCTCAGGAGAATTCCATGCTTAC
>NW_027707123.1:0-336 GCF_054177405.1 Leptonychotes weddellii | reverse complement strand
TTGGCAAAGATATGGTAAATGATAACACACCATGTTGGCGAGGTGGTGTGAAGGCAGGTTGTCATAACAGCTACGATACCTGGATATGACTTCCTAAAAAGAAATTTGACAAGATGGCTTACAAATATGTATACCCTGGGGGCGCCTGGGTGGCTCATTCGTTAAGCGTCTGCCTTCGGCTCAGGTCATGATCCCAGGGACCTGGGATCGAGCCCCGCATCGGGCTCCCTGCTCGGCGGGAAGCCTGCTTCTCCCTCTCCCACTCCCCCCTGCTTGTGTTCCCTCTCTTGCTGTGTCTCTCTCTGTCAAATAAATAAATAAAATCTTTAAAAAATA
>NW_027707122.1:0-336 GCF_054177405.1 Leptonychotes weddellii | reverse complement strand
TGATCCTGGAGTCCCGGGATCGAGTCCCGCATCGGGCTCCCTGCTCAGTGGAGAGCCTGCTTCTGCCTCTCTCTCTGCCTGCCTCTCTGCCTACTTGTGCTTTCTCTCTGTGTGTCAAATAAATAAATAAAATCTTTAAAAAAAAAAAAAAAGAATGAAATCTTGCCATTTGCAATGACATGGACAGAGCTAGAGAGTATTATGCTAAGTGAAATAAGTCACAGAAAGACAAATGCCATATGATTTCACTCATACGTGGAATTTAAGAAAGAAAACAAATGAACAAAGAGAAAAAAAGAGAGAGAGGCAAACCAAGAAACAGATTCTTAACTACAG
>NW_027707121.1:0-336 GCF_054177405.1 Leptonychotes weddellii | reverse complement strand
GGTTCACTCTTTCCTTCCTCCTTGACTTCCTCCCTTCCTTCCTCCATTCCTCCCTCCCTCTCTCCCTCCCTCTGTTCCTTCCTTCTTTCCTTCATTCCTTCCTTCCTTTTCTTGTTTCCTCTTCCTTTCTTTTCTTCTTCCTTTCTCTCTTTTCTTTCTTTCTTTCTTCTTTCTTTCTTTCTTTTTCTCTTTCTTTCTTTCTTTCTTCTTTCTTTCTTTCCCTCTATAAGACTAAGGAGTTTTCCATTTATTTCCAGTTTAAGAAGTTTGTCTTAAAAATCATGAATAGATATTGAATTTCACTTTTTTGTCTCTATTGAAATGATCAAGAGTCTG
>NW_027707120.1:0-336 GCF_054177405.1 Leptonychotes weddellii | reverse complement strand
GCAAAGAAGACATCCAAATGGCCAACAGACTCATGAAAAAGTGCTCAGCATCGCTCAGCATCAGGGAAATCCAAATCAAAACCTCAATGAGATACCACGTCACACCAGTCAGAATGGCTAAAATTAACAAGTCAGGAAACGACAGATGTTGGCGAGGATGTGGAGAAAGGGGAACCCTTCTACACTGTTGGTGGGAATGCATAGGGGAAGGGAGGGAAAAATGAAACAAGACGAAACCAGAGAGGGAGACAAACCATAAGAGACTCTTAATCTCAGGAAACAAACTGAGGGTTGCTGGAGTGGTGGGGGGTGGGAGGGATGGGGTGGTTAGATGAT
>NW_027707119.1:0-336 GCF_054177405.1 Leptonychotes weddellii | reverse complement strand
TAAGTTGTCTCACAGAATTTTGGAAATGAACAGGGTTTTTAAAAAATCATCTGGTTTAAACAGCACAACACATGGAAATCTAAAACAGGTGTTTAAAGCCTTGGCAGCTCCTCTAAACATTTCACTGTGAACTATTTCGACTTGGGAAAGCTGTACTGTGTAAGAGGAAATCTGATTCTATTTGCTCCATGATCTGCGTTCAATCGGGCAGCTGCAGGGCCAGCTCTATCCATCCTTTTGCCCTGTCCCTGACCTTCATCCTCAGCTGGACAGACGATCTGTGAGCGGGTGGTACAGTAGTATCACTCACAGGAGACTGTTCAGAGCAAGGTCTAC
>NW_027707118.1:0-336 GCF_054177405.1 Leptonychotes weddellii | reverse complement strand
CTGGTCACCTCTGGGCAGTGAGATGGTGCAAGCAGGACCACTGACTGCTGTTCATTTCTGGGTTGAGGTTTTAAAGCATGTTTTGGTTTTGGGATTTTCCAAAATATTCTTAAATAAGGAAAGTGGAAAAAAATATATATAAACGTGCCAACCACACTCCCCATATAAAGAACCAGTCTCAGGGGAGGAGCAAGATGGCGGAGGAGTAGGAGATCTGGATTCGTCTCCTCTCAGGAATTCAGCTGGATAGGGATCAAACCATTCTGAACACCTACAAACCAACAGGAGATCGAAGAAAAGAATAGCAACAACTCTCTGAACAGAAAAGCGACCACT
>NW_027707117.1:0-336 GCF_054177405.1 Leptonychotes weddellii | reverse complement strand
AGCAAAACTGTTGGCATAGCTATCTGAGAAAAAACAGGCTTAGTAGTTGGAGGAAAAACAAGGCTCCTCAAGTCGATTTTTGGTGATGACAAGGGGTGAAGATATGTTCTCTAAGATTCCTTTGGCAATGGGTTCCTCCCTTTCACAGGCCACTGAATTCCTAAATATGCAAGATTTAATTTTGAAGATATAAACATGGGGATGTAGGAAAGTGTCCAACATGGACAAAACATAATCATAAGTCCCAGTGCTGGACAATAAAATAGCATTTTCTAAGAGTGCAATGAAAATAAAAACACATTATCAGACATATGAAAATAATTCTTTTTTTTTTTT
>NW_027707116.1:0-6043 GCF_054177405.1 Leptonychotes weddellii | reverse complement strand
ACATCATTAGTTTTTGATGTAGTGTTCAATGATTCATTAGTTGTATATAACACCAAGGGCTCATCACCACACGTGCCCTCCTTAATACCCATCACCCAGTTACCCAATTCCCCCCGACCCCCCTCCCTTTTGTAATCCTCAGTTTGTTTCCCGGAGTCCAGAGTCTCTCATGGTTTGTCTCCCTCTCTGATTTCTTCCCATTTAGTTTTCCCTCCCCTCCCCTGTGGTCCTCCGCTCCATATTTTTTTTTTTTTTTAACTATTTGTAGCTTCTTGATGATTTAAGGAATACCATAAATACCATACCACTATAAAGTGTATGGTATTTGTGCTTCACTTTTTAAAACATCGATAAGCAGTCTGCATGAGGGATTCAGAATCTATTGCAAACTCCTGAACGACATCAGGGAGCCCTCGCTCTCGTAGCAAGAATTCACCCGCTGGTGCTAGAGTGAACACTGTGGCCTTGCAGTTTCCCTAAGAGGATTCTGCTCTTTGGGAAAATTAGATTCCACTCCGAATTCTGGCAATGGGTCCTCTTCTCCCCGTACTTGAATAGAGAGAGGTCTTACTTTAGACAACGTTGTGTAAACGGGGTGAGTTTTGCAGGAACGTATCCATCAGATAAGCTCAGGTTGTATCAGAATCTGAGTGTTTAGGCGCATCTCACCTTATGTGCTGACAGCAGAGTAAAAATTAAGCCACATATTTCAGAGAAGGAAACGGTGCCTGCCGTTGCTCGTGCAAAGGGACAGAAAAAACCAACAGCTGAGGTAGCACCGGATGCTCAGCTGGGACAGACTGTGGCCTCTGCGTCCTCACCCCAGGCAGGGTCTCCTTCAGAGAAGCCCAGGGGGGGCGGCCACTCGAACTCCCATGACACTTTTACAAGTTTCGTTTTGCACTTTTCCGTTCAGTAGCGCAGATTAGGCCAAAGAAACGTTGCCCGGAGAAGGATATGGTTGGGAATCAAGCGTGGACCATGTTTGTGATGCACTGTAAGTGTTCCTTCCCACTGGGATCCGGGGGGGACTTGGGGAAGATGAGCTTGAGCAGAAGCAGGAATTCGGAATTCAGTACGGAGGTGAAGCCGTACCAGCCCCACTGTCGTATACTTTTCAGGGACGTAGCACTTGCTTCGAAGCAAGGGATGGCTGTACTGTTTATTTTTAACCAGCCGAATTGAATATTTGCCAACCAGAGATTGTTAGGCTTTCGAAAATAAATGGACTTGTATAGTAGTTTCTGCTTCAAATTTAGTTTTTTCATTTTAGTAGATTTATATGGGAAATTGATACAAATGTGTAAATATAAATTATGCTCTTTGTCAAACAACTTGTCAATTACCTAACATAAGGGAAAACAGTTTTCTCTAGGAAAGTTTCTGTAACGACATAAAAAAGCATATGTATATTTAAACGTTTGTTAAAACTGTAAGAATGTATTTGCAGTGAAATGAGAAGTCCCATGTATCGGGGTCTGTATTGTTCATTTTTTGAACACCGGACCTTCAAATGTTGTAAAAAATAAAATGTAGATTGGAGAATTTTCACTTGTGATGATGCGTTATTTCGAGCATGCTTTGTCTCAGAGGACGTGCGCTTGTCCCTCGGGCCCAGCTTCTCTAAGCATTCCACTCCTGCCCCTCACAGCCCAGGGCCTTAGATGTGTCAGGGCTCCTCTCCCAGCCCAGCCCGGGCCTCTCCTGCCCAGAGGTGTTCAACCACAGCACATGACCTACAGCATCAAGTCCAAGTTGCTTCGCGTGCTCCTTGAAGGTTTCCTACAAATAAGTCCCAACTCTGCTTCCTCAGACTTCTTTTGCTCCATGTACTTCTTCAAATAAGCTGCTGTCCGCCAAGCAGACCATCTGCCCCGAGCGCTCTGCTGAGCTCCTGGTTCACGGCCCTCCGTAGCCCTTCCGGTCCTGCCGGGTCCTGGGCATCTTTCAAGGCTCAGCTCCTACACTCCAACCAGTGAAGCTTTTCCTGATTCCCCCAGCTCTCAGAGCCTTTGTGATTACCTAGCCTTGAGTGAACCACCTCATACCACCTCTGTATCCCCGTATGGGTATGGTGAAGTACTTCAAAACCCAAGTCCCAACAATGAAAGTGTAAAATTTGATTGGCGTAACTAATAATAGGGTTTGCTTTTGTTTATGCAAAAAAAATCTCTTGGTCTTTTTGCAGATTTGAATTAGATTGTTAAATGTCTGAGATCAGGCCTCCGTGTTCTGATCCATGTTGCACATGGAATCACTTGGGGAGCTTTACTGATGCCTGGGTCCCAACCTCTCTGGGTTTTCTTATGTAATTGATCTGGGATGTGGCCTGGGCATAGGGATTTTTTTTTTTTTAAGTTTCCCAAGTGATTTAGTATGTAGCTAAGGTTGAGAACTTCTGCATTAGTGATTTATAAAGTGCTCTATAAATGTATACTGGCAAAGTAAAGGCTTACATTTACAAAAGAAAATTAGGGTTTTATTAATTCAGCCTAATAAATCAGAAAATATCTTAAGACTTAAATTAAGGTCTTGTTACCTGGCCAGTCAAACAAGGCTCTGGTTTTAAAAAAAAAGGAACAGAAGCAATCTTTACAGTATCAACACTTGATGTAAATTAGGTTGTCTATAAATAAGTGAAACAAATTTTATTGGTCTTTAAACTATAGCATATTTTTTAAATTGGCATCAAATATACAGGGAGAGTCTAAGGTTTCTATTTATTTATTTAATTTGTTTGTTTGACAGAGAGAGACACCGTGAGAGAGATAACACAAGCAGGGGGACTGGGAGAGGGAGAAGCAGGCTTCCCGCTGAGCAGGGAGCCCGATGCGGGGCTCGATCCCAGGACCCCGGGACCCCAGGACCATGACCTGAGCCAAAGGCAGACGCTTAACGACTGAGCTACCCAGGCGCCCCAAGAGTTTAAAGTTTCTAATAAAAAAAAAGTATTCTGTGGGAATGCTGAAGAGACATGGGATAGGCTGGAATTGTATTGTTAAAGAATATTCTTGGTTTAAGGAAAATAGGCAACTCCAGTATTCTAAAATTTAGTAATGCCTGACAGCTAGCTGCAACCAAGAATGAACTTCCTTGCATACTTTAAGCGTTTGCATATTACTCTTCAAGACCAGGATTTAACAGTCTACTGACTTCCAGGAAGGATGCAAAATTGAGTACCCATGCACATGGTTTTGTTGTTGTTTCCCCACCTAGGGAATGTTGCTTTCATCATTTCCAGGTTCATCAGAAAAGGTTGCACTGAAGTGGTCAGTCTTTCTACCGCGTAGCACTGCTGCCCTCCTGTGGACTCTCCGGGCATTTGACGTTCCTGAAGTCCTTCCAACTTGGTCATTATTCAGAGGTTCCTGTCCTTGCTGTGACATTTTAAATTTCATTTTGGATCTAGTATTAACTAGGTCTTTTCTGCTTTCCTTCTGTGAAATCGACATTTTAAAAGGGCTCACCTCTGTCCCTTGTTGCTTAAATATGGGGAAGCAGAATGTTGGGGGGCTGTGGTCAGTAAACTTTTTCTGCCCTCTCACTTACGTACCTGAAGGTGCACAAATCACCGCAAGTATAGGTCACAATGAGAAAGTAACCCACCCCGACTCCTGACTCGCTACCCCAAGAAAACTTGTATATGGGGAGTAGCAGAAGCTGCTTATGTTTACATCATAAACATCTATCTCCCTTACACAGCTTTTAAAAAATGGAATTGTTTTATGTAGCAGTGGCAAGCCTTGTTTCCAACTGTGGAAACCGAGCAAGAGCTCCAGCATCCTGGTGCTTAGGGCTGGTGGCTTCAGGGAGACTCTGGAGACCACCGTCGTTTAGATGGGCACTTAATTATGGTGTTTGGGAAAATGCCAGTCATCGGATCACCCAGCACCACCCGAGAAGGCTCCTGGGAAAACACCCCTTCAATTTGTATTTGACATGGGACTCAATTCCTTATTGGAGAATTCCTTGGGTAGGACCCCATGGGACCATGCTTCTCCGGCTGTGGTGGGCAGGCAAGTCTTGTTAAAACGCAGATTCTGATCCAGCAGGTCCCAGGTGGGGCCCAAGATTCAGCATTTCCACGAGTTCGACATACTGCTGCTCGTGGTAGGCTAATGGCCTCCGGAGACCTGTGAATGTCCCCTCTGTGGCTAAGGGTCTTTGCACATGGGATCTTGGGGGAGGGGGGGGCTGAGTGAAATGACACGGTTCCCTAGAAGGGAGGTCAGTGGGGGAGTTGACTGCAGCAGAAGGTGGCGTGACCCTGTGGCCGAATGCTCTGCTGCCGGCCTTGAGGATGGAGGCAGGGACCGCAAGCCAAAGAACGCAGCTCTAGAAGCTGGAAAGGCAAGTAAACGGATTCTCCTAGGACCTCTGGTGGGAGCTTGGCCCTGCCAATGCCTTGAGTTCAGTCTCGTGAAATGAGGTCACACTTTGGACTTCCAGGACTGAAAGAAATGAGGTGTGTTGTTTCCACACAGTTACTGTGTGAATGTTTGTGTCCCACCAAAACCCCAAGGTGAGCTATTAGGAGGTGGGTCCTTTGGGAAGAGATTAGGTCATGGGGGCAGAGCCTTCATGATGGGATTAGTGCCCTTGTAAAGAGGCCCAAGAAGGTTCCCTCAGCCCCTCTGCCCTCGGAAGCACGCTCTTTGAACCGGCAAGCTGGCTCTCACCCAGCGCTGAATCTGCCACCACTGGATCTTGGCCTTCCCAGCATCCAAAACAGAAGTATCTGTTGTTTATAATCTGCGCGGGCTGTAGTATTTTCTTACAGCAGCCCAAGGAGACGAGGACCAACAACTCATACACCCATGCTAGGGGTCCTCACACCACCGTCTGAGTAGGAAAGCAAGACCCCAGAGGGGTGGCTCTCACCTGTGGCTGCACACGAGAGTCACCTGGGGAAACTTTAGAACAAAAATGTAGGCCCGATCCTGGGACAGTATAACCAGAGCCCCTATGGGTGGACCCTAATATTTGCATGGTCTTGAAAAACAGATTCAAGATGTCGCCGGACATCTGCCAAAACGCTCCCTCAGGGGGCCACAGCCCTCCGACCCGCAGGTTCCGCAGGTCTAATCCCCCGTGACGTCAGATCTGGCTAATCGCTGAATACCTTTCCAGAACTGGTCCGCCCTGTCTTCAGGGTTCATAGAAACTATGAACCACAAGTAGACCTCCTGCATCTTTTACGAAGTAAGGGAAATCCTCAGGCTGCTCTCCTTTACCAGCCATGTGACCATGGGTTCGGTTCGACAAAATTTCTCAAAGGATCACGGACCACAGAGGTGCCAGGGCTCCAGTCCATTTGGAACCAGCCTCAGCTTCCCCTTCCATAAGCAGCATCCCTTGGCCCGGGCTTGAGCACCTCTCTTTTCTGTGATCTTTTCTCTCATGTGTTTCTTGGCTCACAGAATTCCATTCTTGTCCTAACGGGCTGGCTCCTCAAATGCTTAGGAAGTAGGTGAATCTACATCTCAAGTTACCTTTTCAGGACCCCGCTTATCATGGAATTATGAATAGCAAATGACAGATGAAAAACAAAGACATGATTAATTGAGTAGAGTGAAGTATTTATTCAGGTCAGGAGGCACGAACAGACTCTTCACGGAAAGATGATTCAACAGCAACCGCTGACAGCAGCTGCAGCAGCTGCCACATTTCAGCAACATGCAACCCGGGACATCAGATGCATTATGGCCATTTGTTTTTCAAAAGACATTCAGTTCTCTCTTACCTCTGCAATAAGGCATCATAAATGCAGTTAAAGAAGTTAGTGAAAAAAGCGCGAGATCGTCCTTCCCCACTCTCTGCCCATCCGTCCTCCAGGAGACCACAGGCGCTTGCTCACCACCGTTGGCATGAGGCTTCGAGGCTGCTGCTTTTCCCCCTACATCATAACCGATTTCAAATGGTGCTAGACAAAAACAGACTCTGAACACCAGGAGAAATCGGTCAGCCTGTGTAAGAGATGGGTCCAGTGGCGCTCCTGGGGGTCCTGCCCTCGACCGTGCAGGTGGCGAGTCTGATTCCAGCC
>NW_027707115.1:0-336 GCF_054177405.1 Leptonychotes weddellii | reverse complement strand
TTGGAAATATTCATCCAGGGTGTTTTTTTAAAATCAATGGGATAGATCAAAGGTAAAGAAACCAATTCTAAATCTATTAAAAGAGAACTGCGGAGATGTGGACACAGGCTGGATATTTGATAATGTTAACAAATTAATGTTCATTTAAGTGTAATATTTTAGTTATTTTTTGGAGAAATACAAGGAAATATTTACAGATAAAATAATCTGATGTCTGGATTTGTTTCAAAGTCATCCTGGGAGTTGTGGGGTAGGGGTACAGATGAAAACAAGCATGGTCATGTATTGATAACTACTAAAACTGGGGGATGGCAAAGGAACTTTCTGGGGTGATGG
>NW_027707114.1:0-336 GCF_054177405.1 Leptonychotes weddellii | reverse complement strand
GAGCGACAGGTAAGGATTAGCCAGAAAGATGGGCCTCCAGGCGGAGGAGGAAAAGAAATCCTAACGGGGGAATAGCATGGCCAAATACTCGGAGGTCTGAGGGCTCTCAGCACTGAAAGAACTGAATACAGACCATGGGTCTGAAGTAAGTGATGCGTGTGCACGTGCACTCGTGTGCGCATGTTCACACACGTGCAGCGGTGCTGGTGGGGATGACACACTGGAAGGTGAGTCTGCGACCTTATAGGTCACCTGGCTTAATACCGTGTTCAGATGTTTCCAGGGCAAAGGGGATCATTTCACTGCAAACAAGGCACATGAAAACACTTCTTTCTC
>NW_027707113.1:0-336 GCF_054177405.1 Leptonychotes weddellii | reverse complement strand
CATGACCTGAGCCGAAGGCAGTCACTTAACCAACTGAGCCACCCAGGCGCCCTGTTATTTCTTTTTAAGTAGTCTCTATGCCCAATGTGGGGCTCGAACTCATGACCCCCAATATCAGGAGTCACATGCTCCACCAACTGAGCCAGCCAGGCTCCCCTCTTACTTATCTTTTAAAAACTTATCCCTTCTCTTGCTTGACCGCTTGAAGGCATGAAATCTATTGTTCATTATCTAAGAGTATGAAACTAAACTCCTTCCCGTGGAATTCCCAAAGCCTTTCATAATCTGACTCTAATCTACATTTCCAGTATTATCTCCTTAATTCTATGTATTTTG
>NW_027707112.1:0-336 GCF_054177405.1 Leptonychotes weddellii | reverse complement strand
CGCTCTGGAGCATCAGGCCATGCGCGGACACTTGCCGTTAAATGTTGAGGTCGAGAAAGAGTAGACGGTGCGTGGGGGCTGGGGTCTGACTGGGTGTTTGGGCTGAAGGCACGGTGTCGTGTGCGAGGCTCGAAGTGCGCTGCGGGGGTGTGGTGGCTGCGTCCCCCGAGTGCGGCCCTGTCACCGTGCTTCCGGGTCCGCGGGCTGCAGGCGCGTGCTGTCGTGCTGTGCTCCTGTCCCTCTGCCCCTGGCCGTGACTTTGCCTCCCCACTTCTCTGTGCCGGGGCTGGGGTCCCACGGTGCTCCTGATCTGAGGCAGCTGAGCTCGCAGCTGCT
>NW_027707111.1:0-336 GCF_054177405.1 Leptonychotes weddellii | reverse complement strand
GATCCAGCCACAGGGCTCTCAGGCACACACCAGGCTCTGCTGAGATATTTCTGGGTGCAAGCTAATCCCTCCTAAGGGCCCTGCAGGGGATGAGCATTTATGGCCACCTTCCTGCCTGGGAGGAGCTGGACTCTCAGCTGTGACCACAGGGATTCACCACCATGACGGCACCTGCCCAGTGTCCTCCACACACATTAATTATCACCTCTCCCTGCTGGTTCTGTTGTCCTGTCCTCACTCAGCGGAGCACCTTCTTCTTTGCAGTCTCCAAACTTGACAGCCGAGACTCCAATTTTATTCCCGCTGTCCTTCCCCTCACAGATACAGGAGGACATG
>NW_027707110.1:0-336 GCF_054177405.1 Leptonychotes weddellii | reverse complement strand
CACAGCTCATGTTTATGCTGCTAACTCATCTCCATACCATGCCCCCCAAACCAACTCAAGAATGAGACAGTGGCAGGGGCGGAGCAAGATGGCGGAGGAGTAGGAGACCTGGATTTCGTCTGGTCTGGTCTCAGGTGTTCAGCTGGATAGGGATCAAACCATTCTGAACACCTACAAACTCAACAGGAGATCGAAGAAAGGAATAGCAACAACTCTCTGAACAGAAAAGCGACCACTTTCTGGAAGGTAGGACGGGCGGAGAAGTGAACCCGAGGCAATATTCGGGAGGATAGATGGCGGGGGAGGGGCCTCCGTCTGCCGCTTCTGGCAAGTGAT
>NW_027707109.1:0-336 GCF_054177405.1 Leptonychotes weddellii | reverse complement strand
TTTGTGAGCGCTGTAACTAGATGGTTTCCAGGCACTGTGGGAGAGGAGTTTGAGTAGGCCTGCCCTGCTCAACCCGGTGGGAATTCCCCGGTTTGGGGACAGATGGTTGGCAGGTGGGCAGCAGGGGGAGTACCTGTGAATGGCCTAAACTGTTTACGTGGGTGAGGCAGGTGGGGCCACCTTCCTTTTTTTTTTTTTTAAATTTAAAGGTTTTATTTATTAGAGAGCACAAGAGGCTCTCTAGGAGGGGCAAAGAGAGAGGAAGCAGCAGACTCCCTGCTAAGCAGGGAGCCCAACGTGGGGCTCCATCTCAGGACCCCGGATCATGACCCAAGC
>NW_027707108.1:0-336 GCF_054177405.1 Leptonychotes weddellii | reverse complement strand
TTTTTTTTTTTTTTTAAAGATTTTATTTATTCATAAGAGACAGAGAGAGGCAGAGGGAGAAGCAGGCTCCCTGCCGAGCAGGGAGCCCGATGCGGGACTTGATCCCAGGACCCCGGGATCATGACCTGAGCCGAAGGCAGACGCTCAACCATCTGAGCCATCCAGGCGCCCCCCAGTCACCTTTATTCCAGGCTTTTTGGCTTTGCGTCTGGATTATACCAATTGACTCAGGTGGGAATTTTGGTTCAAGTGTGGCTCCCAGATTTGACTCCTGGAAACACTAATTTTGTCACTGTCTTTTCCAGAAATTTAGACCGTCTGTCCACATCAGGCTCC
>NW_027707107.1:0-336 GCF_054177405.1 Leptonychotes weddellii | reverse complement strand
GTCCTTTGTCCTGCAGCATCTGGGGCCTTGCAGGGGAGGCGTCTGTAGACCGAGGTCAGCATTGTGTGGGCTGGGGTTCTACGTGGCCCTCCTTATCCACTCCAGGGTCTCCATACTGGGAAAATGAGCTTGGAGCTAGTGGTGCTGGGGATGAGCCAGCTTGGTCCTCAGAGGGTGAATCCTTGGGTGTGAATCCTGCCCCTGCCGCCATGGCTGTGTGACTTCAGGCAGTTGACTCACTGAGCCTCAGTGTCTGCATCTGTAAGATGGGAGAGTGATCTTACCACTGCGGGGTTATGGAGAGGAGTAGCAGGAGGAAAGTCAGCCAGCACAGAG
>NW_027707106.1:0-6045 GCF_054177405.1 Leptonychotes weddellii | reverse complement strand
AGTGGGGACTTAGTTTTCTATTGCCCTCTAGTTTTGCCAGAGCTAGACCTGATGATTTTTAAAGTACCTGGATTTAATCCCTGCTGGCTGTAAAAACTTGAGAAGTTAAGACACACTGGTTTTCAAAGCCAAATGTTATGGGGACTTATCTTTCCAGTGTAGGTCCCCTAAGTGTATGGGGACTGATTTGGGGTCTGGTACTCTCCCTTCATTCTTGTTTTGTCCCTCTCATTTATGGCTAGTCTTGCCAGAATTTTGATTCTCGACTGTATCTCCACCCCTCCTAACTTTTTGATGTGGCCTCCTCTCTACAATTAACTGTGGAAAGTCTGTTCTGCCAGTATCTTGGTTGTTTTCTGGGTTAGCTGCACTGATGTGGCTGTTGTCTAGGCATGTCTCTGGGACAAAGTGATCTTAGGAGCCCTCTACTTGGCCATCTTCCCAGAAGTCTATGGGAATGATGTCTGTCCCCCACTGGAGTCAGTGTGAAGATGGGGGAGGGAAAAGTATTCCTTTCCTATTTACAACCTTCTCCCTTTGGGTGTACTGGGACTATTGTAGTAGACTGTGTAAGAGTATTTGAAATTCTTTACTGAAGACTTGCAATAATTTCAAAAAGGAATTACAATATGACATCAAAACAGTCAAAGGTATATAAAACATGATCCTTTGCCCAAGACTTCAAAGAGAAAACATCTAAGGAGTTAGTCTTTTTACAAATTACATCTTCTCCTGAGTGGTCCCCAGTTTCTCCTTTGTCTTCTCCTTTTCTTAGTTTTCTGCATGACTTTCTTAGGAAATGGTACTATTACCCATAGGGAAGTGTTTAGTCACTCCAAATAACCTATTCTTTTCCTGTATTTTTCTTTTGAAATCTAAATCATTCAATCTAAAATGGTGACTTTGGATTTCCACTCAATGTCAGTAATGTCTCCTGATCTAAGATCTTAGAAATTTCAAAGTGAGAAATCACTTAATACAGATGAAAAAACATAATTGGGAAAGAGTTTGTTATTTTTCAGTCCTGCATGGTAGGGAAGGGGAATGTGGAGAAGATGGAAATTGGATTGAAACAGGAAGGAATGATTGGGAGTGTAAAATGTGGAAATGAGGTGGGAAATAGGGTCATAGACCCCATGCTTTTCAAAAAAGTGAGGGAAACCCTAACTACTGAAGACCAGTAGGGTTGCTCACAGTTTATTTATTCTTTAATTTGTCACCGTATATATTCAACCAATATTTGTGGGAAAATAGCTATACTCAGACACTGTGTTGCATACTTAGGGTATACAGATCACCATGACAGACATAGTCCCTGCTCCATAGATCTTGAGACACACCTTTGATAGAAGATTATCATTTGTACCTGGAGGACTGTTTTGAAGCCAAAATATAAATAATCTCCTATATTTGCTTCTATTTTTTAGAACCCAGGCATTATGAACTCCACACATTTTGAAATTTGAAAACATTCTATTATAATAAAAGAGCTTTGTGTCCAAATGATGGTGGTGTCATGATGTAGTCTCCAAGAAAAGGATAGAAGGTTATTTCTCAGACTACTAATTTGCTGCTAATTTGCTTTGAAATCTTGTGTAAATTCCTCTCTGGGTCCATTTTGTCATGTATAAAATAGTGAAAGTAATGCTGAGCCACACTGCATTGGAAGTGGGAGGAAAGATTCCTAAATGATTATAATGTGTTTTGCAGATAGAGAATCATGTGTGTACCAAAAGTGATAATATTGACCCATTAATCCTTTTAGTGACAAAGAAAGTTTTGCTACTTAGGGAGCTGATATGTGAGGGGAAAAAAGATAGGGAAATAAAAGAATGCAAACAAGAAAAAATAGCAGGCTTAGAAAAGTGAATTAACTTTTTTATCTAAAGGAAGACAGATTTTCCAAAGGCCAACTGTGCTGGCTTTACCTCATTTTAAACTGTGAAGAAGAATGCTTTAAATGGATAAATTTTTGCCAATTTTACCTGTTTTTTTTGAATGTATACTTAATGTTTTATTTAAGCAATATTTAAACATTTAACCAAAATTGTTCTTTCATGCTAATTCATATCATTTATATAAGAATTTTTAAGGTAAACGTGGCTCTCTTATATTTTATTATTTGGAAAGGAAACTTCTGTCTAATGCCTCATTTAAGATTCAGTGGAATCTTTCTTGCTTCAGTAATTTTCCTATTAAATTACAACTATTAGTCCTAGTTCCTCACCCTAAAGGAAACCAATAAAATCACCCAAACTAATGAAGTTGTAGTACCTCGTTATGGGGGTACTTCTAATTACTGTTAAAATGAACTGGAACGGAATGTCTCCAGAATGGGATGTCCCAGAGCTATAAACCAAAACCGTAAACAGCTGTACAACTCCTAATCTATTCATTTCACCTTCGCAATCACAGCACAACATCAACTAAGTTTTAAATATTGGTAGACAAGAATAAGAATGGATTTGAACACAAAATAGAAAACATTAGTGAGATTTTCCTTACGTTATAATAAGAACATATTGGTTATATTCTGTCTTATAAATAGGATTTATTTTGTCTTCTGGATGATATCTTATTTGCTCACACATTTATGTCTCTCTGTACTAATTACCATGGCTTAGGTAGTACTTCAGTCAAGAATACATTGAACAAGGATGGTGATGTGATGCAGCTTATATAGGAGAAAACACTGTCAGTGCAGAAATAACCTATCCCAGGGACTGACTTTAGATTAGATTTAATTAATGTGTGCTTCCCTTTCCAGTGTAATTTTATGCCTACAGCAATGTAAAGCTGAACTTATATCCAAGGCAGACGGTAGACACTCTGCAGATAAACAAGAAAGCATGCTGCTTTTATTGACACTAATTCATTTACAACATGGATTTCAAAACAGAAACATGTATCAATCTAGTTGATAAATTCAAGCAATTGTACAAGTTAAAAACACATAAGACAAAACGTTGTGAAATATTGAGAAAGAAATTATTATAGAGGAAGTTAAAAAAATCATGTCACATTTGGAAAGACAGTGTAAAGGCAACCTTAAAATTCTTAAACCTTAAACCTTAAAAACCTCTCCTTTTCCCCCAAGTGAAGGGAAAAGAAAAATGTCAGTATAAATAATAACAATACCAAATAATAATAATGTTATTTTTATATTTGTGGCTTATACATTCTAAAAAACATATGAAGCACATATAAAAACATTGGACTGGTAGAAATGAGATAAGACATCTAGTTCTGGCTCTTGACTGAAAAAGATTGTATAAGTGTGTTCAACTCATTATCTCACTGGACCTGTTTCCTTAATTATGCAACAGAGATAGTAAAATTGAATACATGATCTGTGTGATCTCTCCTAAGTTTATTTATCTCTTTGCTATTCTATTACCTGGGAACACTCATACTTCTCACAGTGACCATTTGTGGAATATATAGCATTCAAAATCCATGAAATAATTTTTATTCCTTTTGTGAAAAATTGGCAAGGATGTGTGTAACCCTCTCAGAATGAGAAGTATGTATTTTTATTTAATAATAAAAATGGATAAATAATACTGTGTATTTGTATTATGTCAATCTAGATCAGCTGGAATTGTATTTTCCACAATCCCTTCCTTACATAGTCATGGGTAGCATGGACCACCAGAGACATTTGAGAGAGGTTTGGCAGAAGTGAAGCGCCAGCTATAAGCCACGTTAACATTTATTTGATGCCTCACCTTGTTGGCAGGGCAACAGGCAGATCACAGTCTCCTATGTTATGGATAAAAAATTCTAATCATGCCATAATTGCTCTAAAAGCTTATAAATTATTTTTAAAAATTCAATCATATTAAGGACAACATTGTCCTTTAAAATCAAGTAATCCTAACAATTAATATAAAAAACATGATAGAGTCTCACATGCCCTAAAAATAAAGATACACTTAGAACAGTGTATATAATCTTGACCTTGGAATCAATTTCTAGATAATAAATCTCATGCTGTCTCTTTTTGCTTTCTAAACTTTCTTCCAAATAAGGTTAACTAGAACTTTTTTCAACCAAGCAATGCCACACCCCCTCCCCCCAAAAAACCCTTTTAATATTTAGTTGTCTTTTTAGTGGACTATAAAATTAAAAATAAATTTTTATTAGCCAGAAAGAGAAAAAAATATATGCTTGAATCACAAAAAAGTATTATTAATATTATTGACACTAAAAACAACCAGGAAGACCAACTGGAAAATAATCAATGATGATTCAAAAATGTTAGAGCAATATGTGGAAGACAGAAAAAAAGAGGATGAACATAGCTCTATAAAAAAAATATTCAGAGAGGGAAAATTTAACAATTTAGTTTTTAGAAATAAAAGTGTTTGGACTGTTAGCAGTGGATTTAGAGGCCAGCTTGCCCACTGGAGTGCCTGCAACAGTCACAGACAGGTCTCCTAGCCAGTCAAACTGGAGGCCTGTCCCACCTATCAGCATGCCCACTGCTGTTGCAGCTAGGCCTCCAAGCCAGCTGTGCCAGAGGCAAACCCTGCACACCACTGCATCCACAGCAGTTGTGGCCAGGTGTCTCAGCCATATGGTCTGGGGGCCAGCCCTACTCACCAGCATGCCGACAACAGTCATGGCTGAAACTTGTGGCAGCTGCATAGGTGGACAGTCCCTCACACCAGAGCATCCATATCAATTGCAGCCCAGCCACAACAGAATAATGCCTGCAAGGGACGTCCCTTGAACATATGGCTGGGGTAACCAGGGGCATTTGGGCTACTGGACCTCATAGAACATTTACATTAATCCACTTCTTCAAAACTGGGAGAGGTAACCAATCTACCTACTACATAGACATAAACACAAAGAGTTAAGCAAAATGAGGAGGCAGAAGAATATGTCTCACATAAAAGAACAAGAGAACAAAATGGAGATGAGCAATCTACTAGATAGAGTTCAAAGTAATGGTTATACAGATGCTCACCAAATTCAGGAAAAAATAGATGAACACAGTGAGAAATTCAACAAAATACATAAGGAACAAATGAAATTGAAGAATATAAAAACTAAATGAAACATACATTAGAGAGAATCCACAGTACATTAGATGATGCAGAAGAATAGTCAGTGACCTGGAAGACAGGGTATAGAAATCACCCAATCAGAACGAAATAATTTTAAAAATGACACTATTTTAAGAGACCACTGGGAACACATTAAGCATACTATCACTTGCATTATAGGGGACTCAGAAGCCAAAGAGAGAGAGAAGTGGACAGAAAGCCTATTAGAAGAAATAATGGCTGAAAATTACCCTAACTTGGTGAAGGAAATAAGACATCCAAGTCCAGGAATCAGAGAGCTCCAAATAAGATGAAACCAAACAAAAACACAAAAAGATATATTATTATTATTAATTATTATTAAGGTGTTTATTTAAATTCCAGTTAGTTTACATACAGTGTTATATTAGTTTCAGGTGTACAATATGGTGATTCAACAATTCTATACATCACCCAGTGCTCATCCCAAGTACAGTCCTTAATCCCCATCATGTATTTCACCCCCCCCCACCTCCTTCTGGTAACCATTAGTTTGTTCTCTATAGTTAAGATTCTATTTCTTGGTTTGCCACCCTCTCATTTTTTTTTTCATTTTGTTTGGTTTGTTTCTTAAATTCCACATATGAGTGAAATCATATGGTATTTGTGTTTCTCTAACTTATTTCACTTAGCATAATTCTCTCTGCCTCCATCCATGTCATCATTACAAATGGCAAGATTTCATTCTTTTTTATGGCTGACTAATATTTCATTGTATACATTTAATGACTCTCTTTTTTTTGTTTCATTATATATATTTTTATTATGTTAATCACCATATATTACATCATTAGTTTTTGATGTAGTGTTCCATGATTCATTGTTTGCATATAACACGCAGTGCTCCATGCAGAATGTGCCCTCTTTAATACCCATCACCAGGCTAACCCATCCCCCCAACCCCTCCCCTCTAGAACCCTCAGTTTGTTTCTCAAAGTCCATAGTTCTCATG
>NW_027707105.1:0-336 GCF_054177405.1 Leptonychotes weddellii | reverse complement strand
GATGTTGGTTGAAAAAGAGAAAAAGAAAAATTCAAAAAAAAAAGAAAAAGAAAATTTAAAAAATTCCCTTAACTTTGAAGACTAAAGAATCATGGGGAAAAAGCCATGAATTCTATGTGCAGTATTCCCCTAGTGCTGGCGTTCTGCCATTCTCATTGATCGGTAAACTTGGTCTTGGCTGGCTTGTCTTGGCTGGCTGTTCTTGCTGATCTTCTGGGGGAGGGGCCTGTCGCTGCCATTCCCAATTGTCTTTGCCAGAGGCGGAATTGCCCCGCCCTTGCTGAGGCCAAGCTAAGTAGTCTGCTCGGGTTTGCTCTCGGGAGCTTTTGTTCCCTG
>NW_027707104.1:0-336 GCF_054177405.1 Leptonychotes weddellii | reverse complement strand
TTTCCACCTCTCAAGACTTCCCAACATCGTTTGTTACCTGCGCCATCTTTGAACATTCTCATGTCCTTTAGCACGCAGCTGTGTCTTTGGAATCTGCCTCTTTACCTGTATCACCCTCTCGGTCCTTGCACCTTGCTTGGGCGCACAGGGTGCAGATCTGACTCATTCCTTATCTACCACATCTTGCCACAGAGGATCAACCTTGCTCCTGGAGAACTCTATAGCCAAAATTCCAGTCTTAAAAAGGAGATTAGACACAAATTCATTAAGGACTTCCTACCATTTTATTAAAAGTTGATCAACAGTCAATGTACACAATTTGACATGTCCCTTGAT
>NW_027707103.1:0-336 GCF_054177405.1 Leptonychotes weddellii | reverse complement strand
CTTAAACCACAGGTGTCCTATCCTTCCACCCCTGGCTTTTCTGGGCGGCAGTGCACTCTTCCATGGAGATCCCCAGGCTGGAGGTCACATAAAGTTTGGGCCTCAACTTGCAGCAGGAGCAGGAAGAGATAGATGTGGGGTCCAGGGTGCCTGCTCCCTTCTTACAAGTGGGAGTCGAGTGCCGCCTAGTGGGAAGTCAGGGACAGCTCATGGCTGGGTCTCAGGCAGCCAGCCAGGAAGGGGTGCCTCAAACTTGTGCACTTAGTCATCCCATCCAAGATGAACGGAGCTTGGCCCGTGCTAGGCACTGTTCTAAGAGCTTTACGTGGATGAATG
>NW_027707102.1:0-336 GCF_054177405.1 Leptonychotes weddellii | reverse complement strand
GGACCAAGTGGGTCCCCTGCCCATCTTTAAATGGTTTTCTATGGCCTGAGGTATGGAATGTCCTCATTGGCTGGGCCTGGGTCATAGTCTTGACTGAGGATCATTTGTCAAGGATAATCAGGGTACTGTTGAAAGAAGAAGGAGGAATGGATATCAGACAAGCAAGAAAGTGTTTACTACAGTGAAGTTATAAAAGTAGACTAGCAATAATCAGGAAGTGATTGTGTTCAATGCTGCTATGCTTAAGAATCAAGGAAAACTATGTGGTGGCGGTGACAATGTAGCCATTTAGAAATCCGTGTAATGATTGTGACCAAGTACTTAGTGAAAACAGGC
>NW_027707101.1:0-336 GCF_054177405.1 Leptonychotes weddellii | reverse complement strand
GTTGGTTACAGCGTTGTAGAACTTGCCAGGACCTTCAAGATATCTAGCTCTATGACCTTTTTCAGAGAAGGAAATCTGAGCCTTGGAGAGGTGGAGGTATTTGTCTCAAATCACAGAGCCAGAAATAGATGAACTAGAACTTGGTGCCGCACTCTGCACAGCTCTGTGTTGTCTAGAGAAACACCAGCTCTGATGAGTATCTCTCCCAGATTTGCACCAGAGATTGCAGCCACCCGTCTGTACAAAGGGACGTGGTCTCTGTGCTGAGAGAACAGTGCTTGTCGGAGCCACTGGCTGCAGGCCAGAGAAGCAGCACTCTGGAAAGGGTTCAGGGGG
>NW_027707100.1:0-336 GCF_054177405.1 Leptonychotes weddellii | reverse complement strand
TTTCCCCACTTATTTTCCCTTTATTTATTCATGTTTCTGTACAACTATTAGCAAGATCTTACCAGCTATTTTCAAATAGGTCTTTCATGCTACTTAAGAAGGTTATTCCTAGAAATTGTATGTTTTTTGTTCGGTAGTCAAATAGATCATCTTTCCTAGAATATCCTTTAATTAATTGGAAATAATATATAAAATTATTTTGTTGGAGTTTTTGGGTATATCACTATTAAAATGATTTTTCCATTAATTCTGATAGATTTCAGTTTTATATTTAAGACTTAGAAACTAAAATAAAAACTATGTTGTATTTTACCATTTATCTCTCTTATTTATGTT
>NW_027707099.1:0-336 GCF_054177405.1 Leptonychotes weddellii | reverse complement strand
GGGCTGCACTGTGGGTGAGCTTGATCCCCAAGGGCTTGAGCATGGGCTGGGTCACCAGCAAACCCCCCACTGGAGCAAGTACCAGGGTTCGTGCCTGCCTCCCTCACCCCCAGAGGCTAAGAGGCAGAGGTTCAAGGTCAGGGTGGTGGCCAGCTTCTTAGGCAAAGCTTTGATTCTTCAGTAATCCCCGTCTCTCAGTGTGGGAGGCCCCTGGGATTTGTCCTCTTGGCATTTTGCTGTCTTAGGTGGAAGGTGAGTTAGTTCAGACCTAACCTCGCCCACCACTCTCTGAGAAAGAGTTCTGAAATTCCTCTTTGTCCCCATGGAGAACTGAGG
>NW_027707098.1:0-336 GCF_054177405.1 Leptonychotes weddellii | reverse complement strand
TGATGAATCTGGAATCTGTGAGATAGCAGAATCATTTACTGTGTTTAGATTAACTATTTCCATTTGCAATTGCAAACAAAACAGCTAAGGTTATGGCTGGTTTTATTTGCAGTATAGAGTCTCTAAATTTCTCTCTTGACCTTGATTTATCTTCCTAATATTTATATTCAAATGCTCTTCCTTTTTCAAAATAACTGAATTGCAAACTCATGGAGGGCAAAGTCATATTTGGCGGGTTACCTGTTGGACTGAACAACTCGAATACCATTCACTGCCTTTCTATCAAACCACAGCCCTGCAGGGAGTTACACTGGTCCGCCGATCTCTAGCCTTCTG
>NW_027707097.1:0-336 GCF_054177405.1 Leptonychotes weddellii | reverse complement strand
TAGGATATGAAATCAGTACATAAAAATCAGGTTTGGAAGACTTAATATTGCTAAGATGTCAATACTACCCAAAGTGAACTATAGATTGATGAAATCCCTATCAAAATTCCATTGATGCTTTTTTGCAGAAATAGAAAAATTTATCCTAAAATTATTATGGCCTCTCAAGGGACGTAAAGAACGAAAATAATCTGGAAAAAAAAAAAAGTTGGAGGTCTCACACTTCCTGATTTTAAAACTTACTACAAAGCTACAATAATCAAAACAGTGTAGCATTGGCATAAAGACAGACCTTTAGATCAATGAAATCGAACAGAGAACCCAGAAATAAAGCTT
>NW_027707096.1:0-336 GCF_054177405.1 Leptonychotes weddellii | reverse complement strand
GGAAGCGCACAAGAACCGAGCCTCTGGCAACTGAGTAGGCGTTCAATAAAGAATGTGGCGTGACTGCAGTCATCTGAGGGAAGATGAGAGCTCGTGAGGCAAGAGGCGTGGGGGTAAAAGCAACTTGGGCAGAGGGAGCAGCCGAGCCGCCCCAAGGCCGGCGGGCACAGGGCACGTTGGAAGGAACGACCGGATCGTGTACAGCAGGGAAGGCGAGCGGGAAGCAAGACTGGAGAAGAAGGACGGAGCAGCCGTGCACACACAGAAGGAACGTTTGGGTCTATCTCGAACGGCAACAAGAAGCCAGGAAACTAGGCAGTGACATGAACGAATGGG
>NW_027707095.1:0-6045 GCF_054177405.1 Leptonychotes weddellii | reverse complement strand
GGTATGTGCACCTCAATGTTTATAGTAGCAATGTCCACAATAGCCAAACTGTGGGAAGAGCCCAGATTTCCATCAACAGATGAATGGATAAAGAAGATGTGGTATATATATGTATGTGTAGATATATATATATACACATATCTACACACACACACACAATGGAATATTATGCAGCCATCAAAAAATGAAATATTGCCATTTGCAACAACGTGGATGGAACTAGAGGGTATTATGCTAAGTGAAATAAGTAAATCAGAGAAAGACAATTATCATATGATCTCACTCATATGTGGAATTTGACAAACAAGACAGGACCATAGGGGAAGGGAGGGAAAATGAAACAAGATGAAACCAGAGAGGAAGACAAACCATAAGAGACTCTTAATCTCAGGAAACAAACTGAGGGTTGCTGGAGTGGTGGGGGGTGGGAGGGATGGGGTGGCTGGGTGATGGACAGTGGGGAAGGTATGTGCTATGGTGAGTACTGCGAATTATGTAAGATTGATGAATCACAGACCTCAACACTGAAACAAATAATAAATTATATGTTAATAAAAAAAAAAGAGAGAGAGAGAGACTCACTTCAGATGCAAGGAAACACGCAGACTGAAAGTAAATGGACAGAAATTTTTCTTCATTCAAATGAAAACCAAAAGCTGGAACTACTTATGTCAGAGAAAACAAAATTTAAAACAAAGCCTGTAAGAGGAGAGAAAGGTAGGCATTATATAATGATAAATGGTCAATCCAACAAAAATATATAATATTTGTAAAACTTTATGTACCCAACATACTCACCTACATACACAAAGCAAATATTAATAGACCTAAAGGGTGAAACTGACAGCAATACAGTAATAGTAGGGAACATTAATACCCCACTTACTAAATGGACAGAATGATCCAAAAAGAAGATAATAAGGAAACATAGGCCTTAAATGACACATTAAACCATAGAGATTTAATAGATATATACAAAACATTCCACTCAAAAGCAGCAGGATACACATTCTTCTCAAGTGTATATTGAACATTCTCTAAGATAAATCATATGTGTGGCCACAAAACAAGTTTCAATAAATTTAAGAACACTGAAATTATATCAAGCATCTTTTCTGAACACAGTGGTATAAAACTAGAAATCAATTACAGGATTAAAACTGGAAAAATCACAAACATGTAAAGATTAAACAACATGATACTAAACAACCATGTGCCAACAAAAAGAATCTAAAGGGAAATTAAAAATAGCCTAAGACAAATGAAAATGGAAATACAACATATCAAAATCTATGGGATGCAGCAAAAACAGTTCTAATAAGGAAGCTTATAGTGATACAAGCCTATCTCAAGAAATGAGACAAATCTCAAATAAACAACCTAACCTTCCACTAAATGAACTAGAAAATGAACAAATGAAGCACAAAGTTAGTAGGAGCAAGGAAATAATAAAGACCAGAGCTGAAATAAATGAAATCAAAATTAAAAAGACAACAGAAAAGATCAATGAAAAAAGTAGTTTTTTGGAAAGGTGAACAAAATTGACAACATTTAGCTACATTCACTAAGAAACGAGAGGGCTCAAATATATAAAATCAGAAATAAAAGAAAAGTTACAATTTCTACCACAGAAATACAAAGGATCATAACAGACTACATGAACAAATAAATGCCAAAAAATTAGACAACCTAGAAGAAATGGATAAATTCCTAAAACTATACAATCTTGCAAGACTGAATCATGAAGAAATTGAAAACCTGAATAGAGCAATTAGTAGTAATGAGAATGAATTAGTAATCAAAACCTTTCCAAAAACAAAGGCCCGGTACCACATAGCTTCATTAGTGAATTCTATCAAACATTCAAAGATTTAATATCTACCCTTTCCAAACTTTTCCAAAAAGTTGAGAAGAAGGAAATACTTCCACACTCATTTTAATAGGCAAGAATTAGCCCCAAACCAAAAGCAGTCAAGGATATCACCAAAATTTAAAAAAAAAAAAAATTACAGGCCAATATCCCTGATGAACATAGAGGCAAAATTCCTCAATAAAATATTAGCAAACAAAATTCAACAATGCATTAAAAGTATCATTCACCATGATCATGTGGGATTTATTCCTGAGATGCAAGGATGATTCAACATCTACAAATCCATCAATGTGACACACCACATGAACAAAATGAAAGATAAAAATCATATGATATCAACAGACACAGAAAATGCATTTAACAAAATTCAACATCCACTTATGGTAAAACTCAACAAAGTGGTTATAGACAGAACATACCTCAATGTAATAAAGGCCATATATGACAAGCCCACAGCTAACATCATACTCCATGGTGAAAGCTGAAAGATGTTCCTCTAAGATCAGGAACAAGGCAAGGATGCCCACTCTCTTTCATTCAACACAGCACTAGAATTCCTAGCCAGAGCAATTAGGCAGGAAAAATAAATAAAAGATATAAAAGTTGGAAGTAAAACTGTCACTATTTGAAGATGACATGATTTATATAGAAAACCCTAAACACGCCACCAAAAATCTGTCAGAATTAGTAGTAATAATAAACAAATTCAGTAACATTGCAGGGTATAAAATCAATATACAAAAATCTGTTCTATTTTTATATACTATCAACAAGCTACCAGAAAAATAAATTAATAAAACAATCCCATTTACAGCTGCACCAAAAAGAATAAAATACCTAGAAATAAATTTAACCAAGGAAGAAAAATACCTGTACACTGGAAACTGTAATACACTGATGAAAAGAATTGAAAAAGACATAAATAAATGGAAAGATATAATTTGCTGTGGTATTGGAAGAATTAATATTATTAAAATGTCCATACTATTCAAAGCAATCTACAGATTTAGTTCAATCCCTATCAAAATTCCAATATTTTTCAAAGAAATAAAACAATACCAAAATTTGTGTGGAACCACAAATGATTCTGACTAGCCAAAGCAATCTTTTTTTTTTTTTTTGAGAGAGAGTAAAGCAAATGAGAGAGAACACAAATTGGTGCAGGACAGAAGAAAAGGGAGAAGCAGACTCCCCATTGAGCAGGGAACCAGACTCAGGACTCAATCCCAGGGCCCCAAAATCATGACCTGAACCAGAGGCAGACACTTAACCAACTGAGCCACCCAGGCACCCCAGAATAGCCAAAGCAATCTTAAGAAAGAACAAAGCTGGAGGTATCACAATTACAGATTTCAAGCTAAATTACAAAGCTATACTGATCAAAAGAGTATAACAGATACACAGACAAATGGAACAGAATAGAGAGTCCAGAAATAAACCCATGCATACGGTGAATTAATTTACAAAAAAGCAGGCAAAAATATACAATGTCAAAAGAATAGTTCCTTCAATAAATGGTGTTGGGAGAACTAGACAGCTACATGCAAAAGAATGAAACTGCAGTACTATCTTATACCATATAGAAAAATTAACTCAAAATGGATTAAAGATTTGAATGTAAGACCTGAAACCATAAAACTCCTAGAAGAAAATGTAGACAATAAGCTCCTGACATTGATCTTTGCAATTGTTTCTTTTGCACCTGACTCCCAACGGTAAAGGCAAAAAAAGCAAAAATAAACAAATGAAAATACATTAAACTAAAAAGTCTCTGCAAGGTGAAGAAAACCATCAACAAAATTTAAAGGTTACCTACTGAATGGGAGAAAATACTTGCAAATCATAAGTCTGATTAGGAGTTAATATATAAAATATACGAAGAACTCATAAAACTCAATTACAACAAAAACCACTCTGACTAAAAAATGGAGAGAGAATCTGAATAGACATTTTTCCAACAGAAACATACAGACGGCTAACAGGCACATGAAAAAATGCTCAACCTCACTAATCATCAGGGAAATGCACATCAAAACCACAATGAGATATAACCTCACAGCCGTCAGAATGGCTATTATCAAAAACACAAGAAATACTTTTTGGTGAGGATGTGGACAAAAAAAAAAAAAAAAAAACTACTGTTGTAAATGCAAACTGGTGCAGCTGCTGTGGGAATGCAAACTGGTGCAGCTGCTGTGGAAAACAATATGGAAGTTCCTCAGAAAATTAAAACTAGAACTACCATATGATCCAGCAATTCCACTTCTGGATATTTTACTGAAGAAAAGAAAAACACTAATTCAAAAATATATATACAACCCTATGTTACTGGAGCATTATTTATTTACAATAGTTAAAGTATGGAAACAACCTAAGTGTCCAGCAATGGATGAATGGATGAATGAAT
The DNA here is from genome assembly GCF_054177405.1 of Leptonychotes weddellii. Classification (NCBI taxonomy): domain Eukaryota; kingdom Metazoa; phylum Chordata; class Mammalia; order Carnivora; family Phocidae; genus Leptonychotes; species Leptonychotes weddellii. The sequence continues at coordinate 1,765 of NW_027707095.1, read as the reverse complement.
GGTCAAAGTATGGAAACAACCTAAGTGTCCAACAATGGAATATATATAAGAAAGAATGAAATCCTGCCATTTGTGACAACATGATAGACCTGGAGCATATTATGCTAAGTAAAATAAGTCAGAGAAAGACAAATAATGTATGATTTCACTTATATGTGGAATCATAAAACAACAACAACAACAAAACAAGTGAACAAACAAAACAAAATGAAACAAAACTCATAGATACAGAGAACAGAATTGTGGTTGCCAGATGGGAGAGAGTCAAGGGGATACATGAAATGGGTGAAAGGAATCAAGAAGTATAAATTTCCAGTTAAAATAAATAAGTCATGGAGGTGTGATGTATAGTATGGTCACTATAGTCAGTATCATTGTATTTGTGTTTGAAAGTTGCTAAGAAAGTAGACCTTGAGAGTTTTTATAAGAAAAAAAATTTTGTAACTCTACATGTTGACAGATGATAACTAGACTTACTATGGTGATCATTTCACAATATATATGAATATTAAATTATTATGTCATACACCTGAAACTAATATGTTATATGTAAACTATAAAAAGGAAAAAAAAAAGAATGCAATATATGAAAATAAAAAATAAAAGGAGGGGTGCCTAGGTGGTTCAGTCAGTTGAGAATCTGACATTTTTTCTAAGATTTTCTTTTTTTCTTTTTTTATAAATTTTATTTTATTATGTTATGTTAATCACCATATAATACATCATTAGTTTTTGATGTGGTGATCCACGATTCATTTTTTTCTTATAACACCCAGTGCTTCCATGCAGTACATGCCCTCCTTAATACCCATCACTGGGCTAACCCATCCCCCCCCAGCAAAACCCTCAGGTTGTTTCTCAGAGTCCACAGTCTCTCATGGTTCATCTCTCCCTCCGATTTCCCCCCCTTCATTTTTCCCTTCCTTCTCCTAATGTCCTCCATGCTATTCCTTATGTTCCACAAATAAGGGAAACCATATGAATAACTGACTTTCTCATGATAACTGACTTTCTCTGCTTGACTTACTTCACTTAGCATAATCTCCTCCAGTCCCACCCATGTTGATGTAAAAGTTGGGTATTCATCCTTTCTGATGGCTGAGTAATATTCCATTGTATATATGGACCACATCTTCTTTATCCATTCATCTGTTGAAGGGCATCTCAGCTCTTTCCACAGTTTGGCTATTGCAGACATTGCTGCTATGAACAAATGTCTATGCTACCCAGAGCAATTTATACCTTCAACGCCATCCTGATCAAAATTCCAATGACATTTTTCAAAAACAAACAATCCTAAAATTTGTATGGAATCAGAAAAGACCCCGAATCGCCAAAGAAATGTTGAAGAAGAAAAACAAAGCTGGGGGCATCATGTTGCCTGATTTCAAGCTATATTACAAAGCAGTGATCACCAAGACAGCATGGTACTGGCACAAAAACAGACAGATAGACCAATGGAACAGAATAGAGAGCCCAGATATGGACCCTCAACTCTATGGTCAAATAATCTTCAAAAAAGCAGGAAAAAATATGCAATGGAAAAAAGACAGTCTCTTCAATAAATGGTGCTGGGAAAATTGGACAGCCACATGCAGAAGAATGAAACTTGACCATTCTCTAACACCATTCACAAAGATAAACTCAAAGTGGATGAAAGACCTCAATGTGAGACAGGAATCCATCCAAGTCCTAGAGGAGAACATAGGCAGTAACATCTTTAACATCAGCCACAGCAACTTCTTTCAAGATACATCTCCAAAGA
>NW_027707094.1:0-14460 GCF_054177405.1 Leptonychotes weddellii | reverse complement strand
TACAGTCTAATTAGAGCAATAAAAGAAAATGCATAATAAATAAATTATATAATCTTATAAGAGATAATCCTATAATGAAAGGCTTTGAGTGATCGAAGCCTAATGTGCTCTGGAAGAACAACCAAACCCCTGGGTACCTTGGCAGTTTTCCTGTGTGGTATGTACCCCACACAATGCCTTCGTATTACAGGCATAAGTGAGATCTGTGGTCAATAGTGATTTGCTGACCAATATTGCAGTGGTGGATCTATACAACCTGATAAGAGATTAACTCGGTGTTTTCTTTCCAGCCGGATGTCCACCCTGGGAAGTGCTGGGCCTTTCCGGGTTCCCAGGGTCACGCCCTGATCAAGCTTGCCAGGAAGATCACACCAACTGCCATTACCATGGAGCACATCTCGCAGAAGGTGTCTCCCTCAGGAAACATCTCCAGCGCACCCAAGGAATTTTCCGTCTATGTGAGAGGCAGTCGGAATCCGTGTTCAGAGTGGGTTATGCTAGGAGGGGGTTGGCAAGGAATCAGACACTGGGACGGCACGTGAACTGTGCAGCTAACCATTTTCATCACTGTGAGAAAGTTACTTCTTTCCGATACCTCTGCTTTGCCCTCTACAAAGAGAGAGGGTTGAACCAGATGATTTCTATTACTTTTTTTTTTTCACTTTTATCAAGGCTATATGTGCACAGTTAAAAAATCAACATTCTCGTATACTTATAACTAAACACTTTTTTCTTGTGCCAGGGCTTCTTGTCCCAGGTTTCTACTCTCTGGAAGCTTCCACTTGGCCACAGTTTTAGCTGCTCGGTTCGGTACACTTGCCTTCATATTTGCTTTTACCGTTACTTCTTCTTTTTAAAGTACTCTCCATGCCTAATGCGGGGCTCAAACTCACCACCCCAAAATCGAGAGTCCTGTGCTCTACCAACTAGCCAATTGAGTGCCCCTACTTTTACTTTTTGATTTTTCAGTTTTGCTTATAATCTACAGACTTCCTCTGATGAAAAATAAAGATTAGTCCTCGTCCACGGCTCTCCCATCCTCCCCCAGTTTTTAGGTCTTACTTTTCTTTAATAAACAAGTTTATTGAGAGGCCATTCACATACCAGCAATTTGCTTACTTAAAGTGTTCACGTTGGTGGCTCTTAGTATATATATTCACAGAGTTGTGTATCCCTCACCACGATCAACTTTAGGACATTTCTGTTGCTCCCAAAAGAAAATTTGCTCTCCTTAGCTGTCAGCTCTCATCGCTGAGCCCGTTCCCCCACCCCCGGCACCATGACCTACTTTGTCTCTGCAGATTTGCCTACTCCGGACATTTCCTGTAAGTGGAATCATATAATATGTGGTCTTCAGTGAAAGGGTCCTTCCACCTAGCATCATGTTTTTGAGGTTCCTCTGTGCTCTATAATGTGTGACTGCACTTCATTTTTTCAACTGTTGAATAATAGGGGCGCCTGGGTGGCTCAGTGGGTTGAGCGTCTGCCCTTGGTTTCGGCTCAGGTCGTGATCTCAGGGTCCTGGGATCGAGCCCCACGCTGGGCTCTGCATTCAGCATGGAGTCTGCTTAAGACTCCCTCTGCCTCTCCTTCCCTCTCTCTCTCATTCTCTCGAATAAATAAAAAAATTTTCAATTAAAAAATACAAAAATAGGGCGCCTGGGTGGCTCAGTTGGTTAAGCGACTGCCTTCGGCTCAGGTCATGATCCTGGAGTCCCGGGATCGAGTCCCGCATCGGGCTCCCTGCTCGGCAGGGAGCCTGCTTCTCCCTCTGACCCTCCCCCCTCTCATGTGCTCTCTGTCTCTCTCATTCTCTCTGTCTCAAATAAATAAATAAAATCTTTAAAAATATATATATATAAATAAATAAATTGCTGAATAATACATATTTCATTGTGTGGATAGACTGTGTTTTATATATCCACTCATCAGCTGATGGGCATTTGAGCTGTTTCCTCTTTCTTGACTATTATGAAGAGCGCTGCCGGGAACATAACGTGTCCAAGTCTTTGTGTGGACATCGGTGTTCATTTCTCTTGGGTCAATACCTGGAGGTAGAATTGCGAGGTCACGTGGTACATCTGCGTGTCATGTTGGAGACACTGCTGGACGGTGTATCTTCCTTTCAATCAATATGCAATGTTTTCACTGTGACTGTGTGAATGTTGTTCTCACTGAGCCCTACAGTATACTGGAATAGTATTTTCTTTGTGTAAGACTTTGATGTTCCTGTTCATTAAAATGTTTGATGTTCCTATTCATTAAAACAAATGCCTTATTTCAACTGAATTTGCTGACTTTTCTACATTCCTATCACAAAACCATTCCCCACCTCTTTTTTCCAAAGGGTAAAAATCCCGCCATTATGTTCCTTCATGTCAGATCATTTCCAAGTTTCCTCTTTATTTTATTTTTTAAAAATGTCCCTCTGGCCCAGTCTGCCCTTCTGCTCCGATGTGACCAGAACTTCATCTCTGCATCTTGGGGATTCGACTTAATCATCTAATCTATTATTTAAAAAATCTTTTCTGTCTAATTTTCCTCCATTTTTTGTTCCACCCTCTGAAAGGTTTTATCAACTTATATCCCAACCCATATGTGGAATTTTTCATTTCTGCTGTCATGATTATTCTAAGACTTTTTTTTTCCTGCAAATAACTCCCTTTCTTTAGAGTCTAAATTTCTTCCTTCATGGATGCAATATCTTCTCTTAAGCTCCGGAAGATATTAATAGACATTAATTATAGTTGTGTTGCATTTTCTCCTGCTCCTTCCTGTGTCCTTATTCCCAAATACCACTTTTCCTATTTGTGGAAAAGTGCTTTTCTCTCATGTCTGGTGAGGCTTGTCTGTTGCATTTAAGAGCCAAAGGGTAAAAAGCCAGCCAAAAGCTGTGCATGCAAGGTGGTGGCTGCCGAGTGGGTGCTCTGCTTGGGCCGATTCTTCCGGAACCCCAGAGTATGCTACGGGGCAGGTTGACCCTGGAGGAATCCTGCAACCTTGTGCCCAGGTTTCAGCTTGGTCAACCACCCACAGGGACAATAGGTACATGGGCTCCCTCTGCAAGCCCCTGCCCTCCCCCAGCCCGTGGCCCTGTGTCTGTCCTTCTTGGGAATTTGCAATGGCAACACCAGCATGCTGCTGGTCCCCATGCTGCCAGGATAGCCCATTCTTGCTGCAGGACACCACACCAGTCGCCGATTGGCTTTCTCCAGACTTTCCGTCTTGCTGTCTGTTCCCAGGTGTTCCCTGTTGCTCTATGCCTTTCTTCAACTCCTTGGTGGCCCTACCTGGAGCGGGGGCTTGCAGTTAAAACATGGGTGCTCAGCCTGCTTTGTGCACCCTTTGAATGCCTGTAAATGGCATGATTCTGGGCCACAAGGCAGAAAGGAAACCACTGTCCTTTGAGGCGAGCCTGCCGCCGCCCACGGTAGGTGCTTGCTGATACCTGCCACTGACAGAGGTTGGAGTTGAGCCGCTCAAACCGCATCTCAGAGAGACCTCTCCGTTGCTCATTACAGGGGAGTTATGGGTAACCCCTCAGGCAATAGAAACCTTCTCATCATTTTTCTCTTATATTAGCCAGTTTATGAACCAGTGAGATTAAAGCTAGAGGAACTACAGAGGGCACCCCCTACCACACAGTTGAAACCCCCCGTACATTTGACCCCCCAAGACTTAACTACAACAGCTTACTGTGGACCCCAAGTCTTAGCGATAACAGTCAATGAACACGTACTTTGTATCTTATACATATTAGACGCTGTATCCTTACAATAAAGGAAGCTGCAGAAGAGAAAAGGCTACTCAGAAAATCATAAGGAAGAGAAAACACACTTACAGTTCTGTGCTGTATTTATCCAAAAAATCCACATCTATGCACACCCACACAGTTGAACCTGTGTTGTTCAAGGGTCAGCTGTGTATGAGCTTTGAGTTGTAGGTATATACAATTGTGGCTGCATTATGTAATCATGCTGTAGACAATTCTTTTTTTTTTTTTAAAGATTTTATTTATTTATTTGACAGAGAGAGACACAGCGAGAGAGGGAACACAAGCAGGGGGAGTGGGAGAGGGAGAAGCAGGCTTCCCGCCGAGCAGGGAGCCCGATGCAGGGCTCGATCCCAGAACCCTGGGATCATGACCCGAGCCGAAGGCAGACGCTTAACAACTGAGCCACCCAGGCGCCCCGACAATTCTTTTAATAAATCGAGATGGGGCGCCTGGCGGGCTCAGTCGGTGGAGCGTGTGACTCTTGATCTCGCGGTTATGAGTTCAAGCCCCAGGCTGGACGTAGAACTTACTTAAAAATAACTTCTGATAAAGTTTACATATTAATATTTTCATTATCAAACAATTGAACCAATGAACTCTTTGCTTATTGTGTTGCCATTATTTAAGGACACTAATGATAAAGTTTAGATTCACAAAATAAATTCATTTCCACCAGTCTGTCTCCTCTCAAAAATCTTCCATTTTGAAGGTAGAGGATGAAGGGAAAAGCTCAAGGGAAAGAGCGTACAAATATCACTAAGGTCTTTCAGTCAACAAAAGCTTACTTTTTGGATGGAGTTATTTGCATTCTCGAAGTCTGGTAATTGGATTAAATTTATCTCGTTTCGGAAAACTTTGGGTCAGCATGGGGACTCATTTTGTGTGGGTGTATTTTAAAGATTTTATTTATTTATTTATTTGAGAGAGAGAGTGGAGTGGGGAGCAGTGGAGGAAGAGGGACAAGCAGACTCTGCGCTGAGTGCAGAGCATGACCCTGAGATCATGACCTGAGCCCAAATCAAGAGTGGGATGCTTAAGACTGAGCCACCCAGGCGCCCCTCAGTTTGTGCTTATTTTATTCAAAGTATGCCACCTGCAAATTCAGTTACTGAGCCAGGGTCAATGCTGGGATTTGTTCTAGTTCCCTGTCTCTATCTATCTATCTATCTTTCTATCTATCTATCATCTATCGATCGATTGATCAATCTATCTACCTATCGTGTATCTATCCAATCAGACCTGTGGTCAGTCTCCTCCTGCCTCACAAGCCCCCGAGTTAAACACCTCTTGGGTGTATAGGTCAGCACCGGGTCCTGCCACAGCACCGTGCTCCTGGTGGACCGCCAAAGATGTCTCGTGAATTGTTGCTACCCGGACAGACAACTGCCTCCGTTTCTTTAGCTGAGCATCCACTCATGAAAACCCCCTTGTCTGTTGCTTTCCTTCATAGGGCATCTCGAAACAATGTGAGGGAGAAGAAATTTTCCTAGGTCAGTTCGTATATAATAAAACGGGAAGCACCGTTCAAACATTCGAGCTCCAGGTAACGAGCACCCCGGAAAACGTGGGGTGTGAGGAACTCCATCCCTGGGCGGGTCTGTGGGTGTTGTTGATGCACAGCGTTGTGTGAGGATAATTATGACAGAAGTATGAGCTAAGGAAGGCTTGGCTTAGCTTCCATTTTTAGCTCCAAGTGCTACATGGATTTTAATGCCAAAAACCAGGCAAATACCAGAGCGGGTTCTAATCCTGATTCTTCCTCACTTGCTACTATTTTTTTTTAATTATTTTTACTATATTCATTTTCTCAGTCCTTGCCTTATCTAATGGGTTTTCTCGATACTATTAGGTTTGGTGGTCACTAGGTCATCTCCCATGGAGATGGCTGCAGGCAGACAGGAAATCAGGAAGAGAAAATAAATATCAGACAATGTGAGTCAAATCTGTCTTCCTGACATTGAGGAGTGTTAGGAAGAGGAAATGGGGAAAAAATACCAACTGTTAACATAAAAACCCCTGAAAGCCATTAAGGTATATGAAATACATTTTCATTATCTGTCATTAGGCACAGGAAGATTTAGAAATACATGACACTTCTTGGCCAATGCCGAGATAATCTGAGCTGAAAACGATATGTGTTAGAAATGAATGAACCTGTGAAGTTTCTCATATGTGATCGTTTATCCGTGTCTCTCTCCCGCTCCCACCCGGGGTGCACCATCTTCTTAGGAGCCCTGCACTTACCCGGACTTATTTTCCCATCCATGAGACTGGGTGTCTAATAAAATACTGGTTAGGAAGGAAAGAGTTCTAATTTCCCATTATATCAGCACCCCTTGGGATTCTTGGAGATGGATTTCTGTATAAGGTATTCATTTGTATCTTTTCTTTATTTTCAGCATGACATTTCTGAATCCTTATTATGTGTGAAACTGAAAATCCTCAGCAACTGGGGACACCCGAAGTACACGTGTTTATATAGATTCCGGGTCCACGGTACCCCAGGAGAGTACCCCTAGAGAGGAACCCGTGCAGACGGCCATGACCACAGGTCCAGAATATGGGACCATTCTTATTCCTTTAGATCCACTGCACTTAGAGGAATCCAAAAGGGAGTGGGAGGGAAAACTCAAAGTGGTTCATACCTGCCAATAAAATGTGAATGAGTTTTACTAGTAAAAGATATGAAAATAAATGCAATGGTCTGTTGGTAGTTTTGCTCTTGAGGATGAATCCTGTGGAAGCACCGAAAAGAATGTATGTATTTGGAATGAAGCTGATACTATTCTACAGTCTCTCATACTAGTATCTTTGCCTCTTTGCCTTCTTTACTCATGCGACCATAACCGCACCGGGCACGGATGCCCCCGTTACCGCTCTGACATATACGTGTACGTAACAGTGATGTAGAAGTGATTGCTGGCGTCGGTCAATGCAACCAGGTAAGCCAGAGAAATTGGAGGTAAAAATTAGAGGGGAAATCTGACCATGACTACCTGCAGATGGCTTGGTGAATCCCTTGAACTGCAGTGAAGTCAAAGAAGGGATACGTTACAAACAAGGAGAAACTGCAGGGAGGTAAGCGGATACAAAATTATTATACAGAAATCGATTTCATTCATAAATACAAACAACAACCAGTGAGGGGATACAATTTAAAAAAGTTACAACAACGATTAAAAAACAATAAGGGGCGCCTGGGTGGCTCAGTCAGTTAAGTATCTGACTCTTGGTCTCAGCTCAGGTCATGACCAGGGTCGTGGGATGGAGCCCCACGTCAGGCTCCGGGCTCAGTGGGGAATCTGCTTGAGAGTCTCCCTCTCTCTGCCCCTCCCCCTCAAGTAAATAAATATTTAAAGAAAAGAAAAGAATTAAGCTATCTGTACAGTAACCCTCCTTTTCCTTGGGGGATACATGTTTGCCCGAATCCGTGGACAGTACCGAACCCCGTATATCCTATGTTTTTCCCTGTATGCACACACATATGACAAAGTTTAATTTATCAATTAGGACAGTAAGAGATTAACAGTAACAACTAATAATAAAATAGAACAATTATAATAGTATACGTGAATGTAATCTGTCTCTCTTTCACACCATCTTACTGTGTCCTGCACTCATCCTTCATGGGATGATTGAAAGAAGGAGAAATCCAGGTGAGGGAATAAAGGGGGTGAGTGATGCAGGCTTGTGACCTAGCGTTAGATTGTACTGACCTCGTGACAGTACATCAGAAGGGGGATCACCTGCTTCGGGACCACAGTTGACCTGAAACCACGGATGAGGGGAACCCACCATAAAGAACCACCCCCAAACACTGGTGGATCACTAAGCCAAAACTCCAGTAAATGGAAAGACATACTTGCTCTGTGGATATGAAAACTCCACTACCAAGATGTCAATTCTCCCTAAGGTAACCTACACAGTCAATCTGATCTCAATTAAAAGCCGGAAAAAATTTGGTATTGATGAAATGATGAAATGATTATGGGCTATTATTTGGAATTATTGTTAAAAACAATGTTTTGGTGACTATGTGAATTCTTATCACTTAGATTTATATATTTAGATATATGTATTTTTAAAATATATGTTTGTATATTTTATATTTAGATTTATGTATTTACGTATTTACAGATGAGATGATATATTTGGGATATGTTTCAAAATTATATAAGAGAATCACATGCGTTGAGGTATTGATGAAAAAGATTGGCCGTGAAATGGTCATTGAAGTTGGGTGCTGGTCCCCGAGGGTTCACTTATACTATTTTGCCTACATTTAGTATCCGTATTTAATATTTTCAATTTTAGTAAGTTTTGAAAAGATTAAAACACATATATACCTCAAAAACCAAAAGAGCTGTGTTTTGAACCAACTGATTCTAAAGTTCATATGAAAATAGAAACTTGGTAGGAAGCCAGGAAACCTTTGTAAGGAAGAGAATCAACAGAGAGAAATAGCTCTATGACATTGTGATTCATAATAAGAAAGATATATTTGGCCTTTGTCCCCTTTCTGGCTCTGAGCTCCTAAAACCCTCGCAATTCACTAAGTGACAGGAGCAGAAGGGGGTCTCTTACTATGGTGATGAGATGACCTTGGGAAAGCTCCAAAGGACCGGAAGCACCCTGGTTGCCACGGGAACCAACCAGGATTCAAGGTTTGGAACTTTCAGCTCCACCCCTGACCTTCCAGGGAAAGGGGCTGGAGATTGAGTTCATTCACCTACGGCCAATGATTACATCAGTCATGCTTACATGGTGAAGCCTGTGTAAAAACCCAAAAGGATGGGGTTCAAAGAGCTGCCAGGTTGGTGAGTGCAGAGACTCGGGGGTTAGTGGTGCCCTCGGGAGGCGTGGAAGCACCACGCCCTTTCCCTAGACCTCACCCTGTGCAGCTCTTCTTTCTGGCTGTTTCTGAGTTATATCTTTTTATTTATTACTTTTTAAAAGATTAATTTATTTATTTGAGAGAGCGAGCGAGCGCGCAAGCATTAGCAGGGGAGGGGCAAAGGGAGAGGGAGAGAGAAAGTCTTCAATTGAGCTCGGTGCCCAAGACGGTGCTCAATCTCACAACCCTGAGATCCAGACCTGAGCTGAAATCAAGAGTCAGATGCTTAACTGACTGAGCCACTCAGGTGCCCCTACCCTTTTATAATAGACTGGCGATCCACTAAGTAAACTGTCTCTTAGTTCTCTGAACCATTCCAGCAAGTTCATTAAACCTAAGGAGGGGATCGTGGGAACCCCAGTTTACAGCCAGTAGGCCAGGAACACAGGGGACATCCTGGAATTGTGAAAGAGAAGGAGAGGCAGTCTTGTGGGACCGAGCCCTTAGTATGTGGGGCCTGATGCCATCTCCAGGGAGACCATGTCCGACTTGAGTTGCATTATAGGACACCCAGCTGGTGTTGGACAATTTCTTGTGTGGAAGAGGAAAACCCCACGGACTGGGACTGGTATCCCAGAGTCATCAAGGAAAGAGGTATAAACACTAATTAACTGTGGGGTCTTAGAACATTGACAGACCAATGGAACGGACACAAAAGTCTTTCTGCTGTGTCAGAAATAGATCTCTATCTATGGGGAACGTAGTGTATACAATAAGGGGCCATCTCAAGGGGATGGGGGAGCAGGACCGGCTTGGGGTAATTATCTGCTCATTAGGAAAACAGAGTTGCATCCGTATTCCTCACTTCACAACGTGATGAACTCCCAACATGGTAAAAGATTTACGGGTGTAATTAAACCATAAAGATATAACAAGAAAACTTGCGGTAATTCCTGTGTGGCATTGGATAGAGGAAGACTTTCTAAATATGATTCAAGCTGCAGAATCCACAAAAGAGAAGATATATATCCTAGTACATTAGAACAAAAAGACAGCGTGGCTGACAAAAGCTTAAAATAGAAAAACAAAGGTTTGCCATTGACATCATAAAGAGTAACTTTCCAATATGTCAAGAGTCTCAACAAGGCAATAATAATATCAAGAACCACAGGAAAATGGCCCAAAAGTGTGAACCGAGGGCTCACAGAAACACATGAAAAGGTATTCAAACTTGTTTGTTTGAAAAGAAATGGCAAAAGTGACCCAGGGATACCATGTCTCAGCAGTGAAATTAGAAAAATTCAAAAGTTTGGTAATATTTTATGGGAAAGGCTTAGAAAAACAGGCTCCCACACGTTGCTGGTGAAAATGTGAACAGGCACAGCCATTCCGGACAGAACTTGACAATATCTATCAACATGAGAGATGAATATACCCTCTGACTCAACACATTGTCATGTACAAAAAATATACATATATATGTACATATAAAGGTATTCATCAGCAGTGCTTATTTTTAAAGATTTTATTTATTTATTTGAGAGAGAGAATGAGAGAGAGAGCATGACAGGGGGAGGGTCAGAGGGAGAAGCAGACTCCTCGCCGAGCAAGGAGCCCGATGCGGAACTCGATCCCGGGACTCCAGGATCACGACCCGAGCCGAAGGCAGTCGCTCAACCAACTGAGCCACCCAGGCGCCTCATCAGTAGTGTTTACCAGGAGGATTCCCACATAGATGGGGACCTTGCTGCTCCCCATCTACTATACAATATTTTTTTTTTTTAAGATTTTATTTATTTATTTGACAGAGAGAGACACAGTGACAGAGAGAACACAAGCAGGGGGAGTGGGAGAGGGAGAAGCAGGCCTCCCGCTGAGCAGGGAGCCCGATGCGGGGCTTGACCCCAGGACCCCAGGATCATGACCCGAGCCGAAGGCAGACGCTTAACGACTGAGCCCGCCAGGTGCCCCCAATATTTTGTTTCCAAACCATGGGAAAATATTACCTATTCAGACATCAAATCTTTATGACATAGTCTCTTGCTTTGTTACATGATGGTTGTATTTTTTTTTCTTTTTTTTTAAAGAATCAGAGAGAGCACACAAGCAGGGGGAGGGGCAGAGGTGGAGGGAGAGAGAGCATCCCAAACAGAGTCCACTCTCAGCACGGAGCCCGACACAGGGCTCGATCTCACCACTCTGAGATCATGACCTGAGCTGAAATCAAGAGTCGGACGCTTCCCAGATTGAGCCACCCAGGCGCCCCCCGCCATGATGGTTGTAAAGGAAAAACTCATTTCTGTGTGTTTCTCCTTTACTCTCACATGACGACCACACTCACAAGACTTGTGACACCAGATGTGGGCTATGTTTCCCCCAACTCCAAGCAATTCGATGACACCAGCTGGGCGCCTACGATTCAACTCCATTCTGACACTAAGCAGAGTCTCCATCCCTCACAGGGATGCCCAGGTGCAAGCAGAAGAGGCCAGACTCATGAAGACACCACAGCCACCAGTTTGGGGGGAGTTTCTTACACATCCGTGTGACTGAGACACTGCCCATTTTCTGACAGAGTTTCTCGGGATCCTGGTCCCAGGTCCTGAAAGAAGACTCCAAGACGGCAGAGCCCCCTCTGTTAGTTAATGCTGGCAACATCACGAGAGGGTGGATGCACACACAGACAGTGGCCAGAACTCACACGTGGGGCAGAAGTCTGACCCTCAACCTGCAGCAACCAGCCCAGGAAACCGGCCAGGAAGCCACCCCACCTACCCATCTACCCTGATGCCATGGCGCACATTGCTCATTCTCCGCAGTCCCCCATCTTTCAACTGGGGGTAATAGCAACTGCCTTCTGGGGTTTGTCATCAAAGTGATGGTTCTCTAACTCCTCCCGTATGGATTGTATTTCGACAGTACCTTGTATATGAAAGACAGGAGACAGCCGACAAATGCTGGTCTCCCTTGTCCTGAGTAGTGGCTGTCCCCTTCCTCAGAACCCAAACCCTGGGGCACCTGGGGGGCTCAGTCAGTGAAACGTCTGCCTTCAGCTTAGGTCATGATCTCAGAGTCCTGGGATCAAGCCCCACATCGGGCTCCCTGCTCAGCGGGAGGCCTGCTTCTCCTCTCCCACTCCCCCCTGCTTGTGCTCTCTCTCTGACAAATAAATAAAATCTTACAAAAGAAAGCACCCCAACCCCGAGCACTGTGCATAACAGTTGTCACGGGCTCCATAAACGTTAATTCTAAAAATGTTTATGAAATTTATGGAAGTATTTTTCCTTCAGCATCTAAAAGATGAGCAGACTTGAAAAGCCATTTAAGCAAAACCATCCCTTAACCCGGCACAATTCTCAAAAGACATGCCCTCAAGCCACGTCTACAGTATGCTTTCCTTCATTTTATGTGTTTTCATGTAAAAGAAAAAGAAAAGATAAATATTGCCTGTCACATCTGATGCAGAAGCTCTGAGCCGTGCCAGTCTCTTTCCCCTGGAGTAAGATTTCCGACACTAACTGGTAACACTGGGACTGCAAACAGTCCTCCCCGCAGGGACTGGAGAAGATAGCAAGCACCTGACCCACACTGGGCACACGGAGCTTTGGGCAACAGCTACCCTCTGGTTGTATTACCATTTGAGGACAAAATTAGGGCATTTCCCCGCACAGGACACAAACATAATGAACAACATCAACACTGTTCCCCAGATCATCCTCTGTCTGATTTACTAACCCCTGAGGTACGGCTTTTTTTACATCGGGAAGCTGTTTACCAGCCGGACTGATAGCAACATGAATGAGAAAACTCAGTAGCCCACACGGGTTTCTAGAGATCTCTGGTGGTCTTGTTCCTTACTTCACAATCATTCGGAAAAAATGGAGGGAAGTAGTGTCAGTATATTTGATTATCAGAACTGAAATTATTAGTTTGCTAAACCTATTTAGTTTAAGGAAACTGCAAGACTTCTTATGTAGGATCCCTTTTTTCTTTCTGGAAAAGATCATTACAGCTTAATTTTATAACCGTTGGGTCACAATTCCCTAGATTATTTGGGTCTTTGTCTATGCAGAATGCATTATCATGGAAGTCTTCTTAGCAAGTTTAAAAAATTGTTTTATTTTTTATGGCGTAAAATTAAGTCATTTAAAGTAAAGATCAGGGGCTCCTGCCTGGCTCAGTCGGTGGAGCGTGTGACTCTTGATCTTAGGGTCGTGAGTTCGAGCCACGTTGGATGTAAAGATAGCTTAAAAATAAAACCTTTAAAAAAATAAAAATGAAAATCAGTATTCTATGAAACATTGCTTACAAAGCTTATTTAGATACATTCTTTATATTTCTGTGATCTCCACAGCAACCACCTCATGTAATAACTTATCTATTTTAAAATTAATTTATGCCATAATAAAAAAAGCATGTTTTGTTCACAAAAAAATTAAAAGTGACATTATATCACATTGGGTTTGGTAAACACTTCTATATTACAATGTAGACTGGAATTGAGCTTCATGTTATAGTCTTAAAATAGGCAGAATTGTTTGTAATTTTTGTATTTTACACATTTCAAATACTTTGCATTATTTTTCACATCTTGATTCTACATGTCAAGTTAAAACAAGTTTGTAGGTTCTTATTTGCTTTCCTCTCATTTGCTTATCCTGCTTTCCTCTGATAGACGGTCATTCACAACAACTCCTCCCAATTTCCTCTTTCTTCTCCATAAAATAGCATTCCTCTCCTTTCTGCTATTCCAGTGAATAAACCCTTGTTTTTTGTTGGTAAAAAAAGCGGACTTTCATTTTTAAGGGTTAACGATCACAATTTAAAACTTTAAATGCAAAACCGTAATTCACCAAGGTGCTGTCATCAGAGCTAGCAGGGGGTTCTAAGGCTGCCCTAGGTCAGGGAGGTATATATTTAAGTGATGATTTTATTTAATCCTTTATAAATAAACGATTGATTTTATTTTTAATGTCTTATAGCAATCGGGAAGAGGTGTCAGAAAGGTCTTTCAAAATGTGAATCCTCAGAACACTTCTCATTCCTGGGGGGTTGAGGATTGCGGAGTCACTAGGAGGAGAGGCTGGTCCCGCCGGGGCATGACCCGAGACCAGCCCGCCCGGGGACTGACCACAGACCCCCTTCACCCCGGAGGTGACGGGAACGTGACCCCGGCACGCCCCCTCCCCCGCGGTCATGGCCCTGGACCCCGACCTCTGTGGATGTGACCCGAAACCCGACCTCACCCGAGGACGCGATCCCGGACCTCGCCTTCCCAGGGATGTGACCCGGAGTGTGTGACCCGGGACCCGCCTCTCCTGGAGACCCGACCCTGGACCCCGCCTCCCCCGGGGTGTGACCCTGGATCCCCGCCTTCAAGGAGGTGTGACCCGGAGTGGGACCCGGGACCCGCCTCCCCCGGGGATGTGACCCCGAGTGTGACCCTGGACCCGCCTCTCCCGCAGACCTGACCCCCAAACCCCGCCTCCCCGGGGGCGTGACCCTGGGGTCCCCGCCTCCCCCGGGGCGGGCCGGGCGGCGGAACCAATACGCGCGCGGCGGCGTTTCCGGCGGGACGCTCAGGAGGAGACCCGGGTCGCCGCCAACCCACGCGCGGTGCGGGCCCGCGTCCCGTCATGAAGTTTCGGGCCAAGATCGTGGACGCGGCCTGTCTGAACCACTTCACGCGTGAGCGGGGGGCCGCGGCCGCCGCGGGGGTCGGAGAGGGGCGGAGAGGGGCGGGCGGACCGGAAGCAGGCAGCGCGCGCGGCTGGGGCCCGGTGAGGAGGGGGTGATGGGGAGGAGCGGTGAGGGAGGAGGGGGCCGCGGGAGGGTCGGGGGCGCGCGGCTG
>NW_027707093.1:623-1000 GCF_054177405.1 Leptonychotes weddellii | reverse complement strand
CAAATGTGCTTAGAACAATATGTGAGCTACGCTAGGTGCTATCAAGGGTTTGCTATTATTATTATTTATTTATTTATTTATTTTTTATTCTTATGTTAATTCCCATACATTACATCATTAGTTCTAGATAAAGTGTTCCATGATCCATTGTTCGTGCACAACACCCAGTGCTCCATGCAGAACGTGCCCTCCTCAATACCCACCACCAGGCCAACCCATCCTCCCACCCCCCTCCCCTCTAGAACCCTCAGTTTCTTTTTCAGAGTCCATCGTCTCTCATGGTTCGTCCACCCCTCCGATTTCCCCCGCTTCATTCCTCCCCTCCCGCTACCTTCTTCTTCTTCTTTTTTTAACATATCTTGCATTATTTGTCTCAG
>NW_027707093.1:0-523 GCF_054177405.1 Leptonychotes weddellii | reverse complement strand
CAAGGAGAGACCCTTCCAAGCAGAGAGAATGAGTAGTGCAAATACATAACAGATATGGTAACATACGTTCCAGGGTTCTATAATCACATGAACTGCGGAAAGATAGTCCTACCTACTCTATCTCTTTTCTTGGAGGTCAAAATAAGCCTTAACACATTATTAAAGCATTGTGAAACAAAATAAAGCGTTTTTAACTTGATTTAACCCAGCACATCTCAAACTTGTTAGGTAACATTAACTGTTGTGATGGACATCTACGAAGATCCCTAAGGATACCAGTTTTCTGTGAGAGAAATGTTGAGTTAGAAAAATATGATTTCTATAACTGGTATTATTTTCTGAGAGATATCTACTCTAAAATCTGACTAATCCATTGATATGAATATCTTTCATATTTCTTTTTGAGCTTTGGAGTATTACCATGTGGTTATTAACTAGACATTCAATAGCAATAATGCCGTGATTCCACTTACTGAATTGATAGTCAAAATAATAGGCCACTATATTCTTGGATTTTATACCT
>NW_027707092.1:0-336 GCF_054177405.1 Leptonychotes weddellii | reverse complement strand
TGCTTCTCCCTCTCCCACTCTCCCTGCTTGTGTTCCCTCTCTCACTGTGTCTCTGTCAAATAAATAAAATCTAAAAAAAAAAAAAAGAATTATCTAGAGAGCCTAAAATAACAACAAAAGCAGGCCCTATGTATGCCTTGCCCCTGGAACAATTAAATCAAACTCTCTAGAGGGGAAGCCTAAGGCACTCTTTTTTTTTATTCTTATGTTAATCCCCATACATTACATCATTAGTTTTAGATGTAGTGTTCCATGATTCATTGTTTGTGCGTAACACCCAGTGCTCCATGCAGAACGTGCCCTCCTCAATACCCATCACCAGACTAACCCATCCTC
>NW_027707091.1:0-336 GCF_054177405.1 Leptonychotes weddellii | reverse complement strand
CACTAACAATGTGACTGAAGAAAGAGAAATTAAGGAATTGATTCCATTTACAATAGCACAAAAAACCATAAGATACCTAGGAATAAACCTAACGAAAGAGGTAAAGGTAGAAATTAAAGAACACTTATGAAAGAAATTGAAGAAGACACAAAAAGATGCTGTTGTTTTTTTGTTTTTTTTCCTTTTAGTACTTGAATATATCATTCCACTCCCTTCTGTCTGGCAAAGTTTCTGCAGAAAAATCATCTGATAGCCTTAATGGGTTCCCTTATATGTAACTGCTTTTTTTCTCTTGCTGCTTTTAAAATTCTGTCTTTATCACTATTTTTTTTTTTT
>NW_027707090.1:0-336 GCF_054177405.1 Leptonychotes weddellii | reverse complement strand
AGAGCCAACGATTCATTGGCTTCAGTGATTGGCTGAAAGGGTGGGCCTGTCCTCCAAGCAGGGCCAATCAGAATCGTTCCCTGGCATTTTTATACAGTTGCCAGGAGCGAGAAGTCCTCTCTCTTCTTTGTTGCTAATTGGGGGGGGAATGTAAGCTCAAAGTTCTCTGCATGAGATGGTTGCACTGTGCCTGTACATTTCCCATCTTTTTTTCTCCCCAAACTATTGGCTTAAGTCAGTGTGATTTCTGGTTCTGTCACTTGCAACAACTGAGTCCTAACTAATATGGAGTCCATTCTGATTTTAATCCCTCAGACTCACGAGGGCCAGCGTTTT
>NW_027707089.1:0-336 GCF_054177405.1 Leptonychotes weddellii | reverse complement strand
CGGGTTCCAGGACTCGCCTCGGTGCCACGAAGCCAGCGTCATCTTCAGCCTCCTGCGCCTGCTCACGTGGGACCTGAAGCTGGTGGCGAACTCGGGGCCTTGTCTCTGATCCCCGCCGCGGCTGCGCCTGGGACCCGCAGCTCTGCAGGCGGGCGGCTGCGGGGGCTGCCTTCTGCTGGCGCATTGGAGCAGGCGGGTGACTCAGCCAGTGGGCGCTGAGGCTCGGGGGGCTCTCAGCCTGCGTTGGCCGGACCTCCACCCACCTGCACCGAGGGTCAGAGGTGCTGGCGCTTTCCCCAAGACCCTGAGTTCCCCGGATGCAGCGATATTTCCGTG
>NW_027707088.1:0-336 GCF_054177405.1 Leptonychotes weddellii | reverse complement strand
GTGGAGGGACTGACATTTGGAGCTGTCTACTCTGCCATTTTGCTGACATCACTCCATGAAAAATATTTTTAATGAACTTCCTAGCAAAGTCATGTAACTTACGTGTTAGTAAGGCCAAATCTCCACAATGTTTGGACTGTTTTCTTATCCCTACCACAGTTCTCTCTTCTTTCTTCTCTGCTCTGTCACTAGTATCTCTCAGTCACCTGATTTGATATAGGAATCGTAATGATATTAAAATAATAGGTAACACTTACTGGCCATTTGCTATGCACCAGGTCCTGGGCTAAGTGCTTTATGTGACTTATCTTATTCAATCCACTTAATAATTCTACT
>NW_027707087.1:0-336 GCF_054177405.1 Leptonychotes weddellii | reverse complement strand
TTTTTTTTTTTTTTTAAAGATTTTATTTATTCATAAGAGACAGAGAGAGGCAGAGGGAGAAGCAGGCTCCCTGCCGAGCAGGGAGCCCGATGCGGGACTTGATCCCAGGACCCCGGGATCATGACCTGAGCCGAAGACAGACGCTCAACCATCTGAGCCATCCAGGCGCCCCCCAGTCACCTTTATTCCAGGCTTTTTGGCTTTGCGTCTGGATTATACCAATTGACTCAGGTGGGAATTTTGGTTCAAGTGTGGCTCCCAGATTTGACTCCTGGAAACACTAATTTTGTCACTGTCTTTTCCAGAAATTTAGACCGTCTGTCCACATCAGGCTCC
>NW_027707086.1:0-336 GCF_054177405.1 Leptonychotes weddellii | reverse complement strand
TCAGGAAAAGCTATGATTTCCCCTTGTCTTCTGTCTTTGGGGCACATGAAGGAATTGAAAATGCCTACAGAAAATCATTCTTTTATTTTTACACACTCAATGATGTTATTTTTTAACGTATTATTGGAAACTCTGAAGTTCTGTTACTCATCTCCCAGAGTCATCCGGCCTCTAGCACACCTTAAACCAGCAGGAGGCGAAGCTGTAGCTCATCTAGCACCCGCCTCTCAGGAGGCCCCGGCACCCAACAGTGCCATCGGGAGATGACTGAAACCAGCTGCGGAGGTGGAATGGACAGCTCATCTCCAAATCAATGGTCAAGAACCACCCACTCTG
>NW_027707085.1:0-336 GCF_054177405.1 Leptonychotes weddellii | reverse complement strand
GTCCTTTGTCCTGCAGCATCTGGGGCCTTGCAGGGGAGGCGTCTGTAGACCGAGGTCAGCATTGTGTGGGCTGGGGTTCTACGTGGCCCTCCTTATCCACTCCAGGGTCTCCATACTGGGAAAATGAGCTTGGAGCCAGTGGTGCTGGGGATGAGCCAGCTTGGTCCTCAGAGGGTGAATCCTTGGGTGTGAATCCTGCCCCTGCCGCCATGGCTGTGTGACTTCAGGCAGTTGACTCACTGAGCCTCAGTGTCTGCATCTGTAAGATGGGAGAGTGATCTTACCACTGCGGGGTTATGGAGAGGAGTAGCAGGAGGAAAGTCAGCCAGCACAGAG
>NW_027707084.1:0-336 GCF_054177405.1 Leptonychotes weddellii | reverse complement strand
GGGGCAATTCCGCCTCTGGCAAAGACATTTGGGAACCACGGCAACAGGCCCCTCCCCCAGAAGATCAGCAAGAACCACCAGCCAAGACCAAGTTTACCAATCAATGAGAACGGCAGAACTCCAGTGCTAGAGGAATACTGCACAGAGAATCCATGGCTTTTTTACCATGATTCTTTAGTATTTCAAAGTTAATTTTTTTTAACTCTTTTTTTTTTTAAATTTTTCTTTTTCCCTTTTTCAACCAACATCTTATCAATCCTTTTTTTAAAAAAAATTTTATTTTTCATTTTTAGAGTCATATCCTATCCCTCCATAGTAGTTACCCTTATTTTTGGC
>NW_027707083.1:0-336 GCF_054177405.1 Leptonychotes weddellii | reverse complement strand
TTCTTCTGTGTTCACAGCATGGGCTTCCCTGGGTGATGAGAGATGAACGATGGGCTCCCTGGTGACCCACATACCCCCCCCCCCGGACCCCTCCCCAGGAGCAGCTGCTCCCCCGCCCTCTACAGGCGCCCTCCCAGCTGCCTGGGGTCTATGGGTTTGTGTTGCCAGGCCTTGGAGCCCACATAGGCCGCTGGGCAGGGAGGGTCTGCTTTAGCCAATTCCCCTCTGCAGTGATGATGAGGGCGAGGATGATGAGGAGGAGGAAGAGGAGGAGGAAGAGGAAGGAGAAGAAGAGGAGGAGGAAGAAGAGGAGGAGGAAGAGGAGGAAGAGGAGGA
>NW_027707082.1:0-6045 GCF_054177405.1 Leptonychotes weddellii | reverse complement strand
TTATAGCAGCCATGTCCACAATAGCCAAACTGTGGAAAGAGCCAAGATGTCCATCAACAGATGAATGGATAAAGAAGAGGTGGTATATATATACAATGGAATATTATGCAGCCATCAAAAGGAATGAGATCTTGCCATTTGCAACGACGTGGATGGAACTGGAGGGTATTATGCTGAGCGAAATAAGTCAGTCAGAGAAAGACATGTATCATATGACCTCACTGATAGGAGGAATTCTTAATCTCAGGAAACAAACTGAGGGTTGCTGGAGTGGGGGGGCGGTGGGAGGGATGAGGTGACTGGGTGATAGACACTGGGGAGGGTATGTGCTATGGTGAGCACTGTGAATTGTGCAAGACTGTTGAATCACAGATCTGTACCTCTGAAACAAATAATGTGTTAAGAAAAAAAGAAGAAGATAGTAGGAGGGGAAGAATGAAGGGGGGGAAATCGGAGGGGGAGATGAACCATGGGAGACGATGGACTCTGAAAAACAAACTGAGGGTTCTAGAGGGGAAGGGGGAGGGAGGATGGGTTAGCCTGGTGATGGGTATTAAAGAGGACGCGTTCTGCATGGAGCACTGGGTGTTATGCAGAAACAATGAATCATGGAACACTACATCTAAAACTAATGATGTAATGTGTGGTGATTAACATAACAATAAAGAATAAAAAAAGATGTAAAGAAGAGGAAAAACCCTACTTCCTGCAATCATATTATAAAGGAGTAGGAATTGAAGCCAACAGGAATGGAGACAGCCTCCTGGAATAGACAAAGGGTGGTAAATAAAGAAACCCACATGTAGGAACAACCCAGCTTTAGGATCAAGGTGCCGAGTCAATGTTGGGCTTGTAACTTTGCAGAAAAAAGGGAGCAGGTCTGATTTATTTGTGTGAGGCACTGTAGACTCTGCTCCATTCCTACCTCAGCCATCTCTATGGTCCCTCAGTGCTTCTCACAGCTTCAGTAAGCATTTTTCATAGCAAATAAAATTTAATTAAACAGCACTGCTTAGTTTCCCTACTCACAAATGATAGCATGATTTACTGTCAGGACCCAGGGTAAATTGAGTGATGGACCAAAAATATATTGCAAGGTGTTAAAAGGAATTTGGAATAGCCTACACTTCTTTTCAAATATCTTTTCTTCCAATCATTTTTCTTGACAAGAATTTTGAAATAATGAGTGCTAGTGAGTGCTCTTGATTTCTTATAGCTATGAAAAATATAAGGAGCTTGGCTACAGAATCCCATCTTTATTATCATCTACCTCTGGTGGATATATTAACTGGTACAGGCTTCAGAGAGGAGATTTGACAGTATCTATCAAAATCATAAGAGTACCTTTCCTTCCACCCAGCAATCCTAATTCTAAGCATTCTGTTCTGTTTATCTATTGCTGCATAACAAATCAACCCAAAACTTAATGGCTTAAAACGATTTATTATTATTGCTCAGACTTCTACATGTTGACCAGGTGAATCTCACTTAGGGTCTCTCATATGGTTACAATCAGATGGAGACTGGGGCTGCAGTCATCTGAAAGTTTAACTGGGCTAGACATCCAAGATGGTACACTCTATGGCTGGCAGTTGGTGCTGGCTGGCAGCTGAGAGCTCCAATGGGACTATTGACTGGACTACTTCACATGGCCTCTCCATGTGAATTGGCTTTTCATAGCATGGTGGCTTGTTTCCAAGAGGGAGTGTTACGGTGAGTAAGGGTTCCAAAATGCAAAAAATGGAAAATTCCAGGCCACTTAGGGTAGTGCCCAGAATTGACACAGCATCACTTCTGCCATAATTTATTGGTTATAGCAGGCATCTCCCACCAGAGGCCCATATGCCCCCATGCTCTTTTAGTATATTCTTTGAAATGGTTTACCAAATTTTTTCTCCTTCTTGTTTTATAGAATATTAGAACTCTTTTATATGCCAAGTTTTTTCAGTTAGGGTCCTTTGACTGTAAGCAACAGAAACTGGTTGCAAGGAGTAGAGAATTTATTGAATAAGGAGTGGTTAAGGAATCCAGTTTGGGACAGGAAGGAAGTACTCAGCAGTCTCTCTTGAGTTCTTTTGCTGTCCTTGCTCTTCAGCTCAGGAGTCAATATCCCAGGGGAGAGACCCTGGTTGGCCAAGCTTAAGTCATGAGCCAAACCCTTATCTGTGGGTAGTAGAGGGGAGATCTGGCAGAAGTACCTTCTGGGGACTAATACATCTTCTATGGTGGAGGGAAGGTGTCTAGATTTCCATCCCAGTAGGGGAGAGGCAATATCCCAAAAGGGACCACAGATGCTGGATTAATAGACAGTAATGGCTATCTCTTCCACTGGGTGTACTTTCTAATACCTCCTCCTGATTTTACACACTGTATCCACAACCAGATAAGAATCTGGGGTGAAGTCCAAGGAGGATGGACTTTGGAGCCTGACATGGACAATCAGTTAATCTTTCCTTGACTCAGTTTTCTTATCTGTAACATGAGGTGAATAGTGCCTAATTTTCCGGGTTCATGTGAGGATTGGAGAGATAACCTACATAAAGTACTTTCCATGGTCTCTGGCCCACAGTAATAAGAAAGAGTAAATGGCAGCCATTGTATCATTCTTCATGATGGAGTAGCAGCAAACCTTGTCTCCCTCCCACCACCACCATGGGACCTCTGTTCTTCCTCCATGATGAGTGATGAACTCACTGGGTATCTAAAGGGGAGAGGCACTCTGAAGCCTAATCATTGTGTGAATTGGGTGTGAACTACGGAGCTTCAGAACACACTAGACAGGGAGCAGGGCTGACAGAGAGCCCCCTGCATACCTCAGTATAGTGGTAATTGCCAGCACACAGAATTTTGGAAGGAGGGCTCAAGCCTCACATCCATGTGACAGCATGTTTGAGCACAGAAGCTCTCGTGACTTTTGCTCCTTCACAGGACACCAGGCACACTATGTGCTATTTTAAGCTGTGATTCCACATGCACTTACATTTTTCCTCTTTTATTCCTAGGCTTTTCTGCTCTTTAAACAGAGCTTTGTTTTTTTTTTTTTTTTTTTTTAATGTTTCCTGTCCCTCTAAAAGTAATAGGATGAGTTCATGACTCCTGCCACCCTCAGAAATGCCTGGCTTTGAGATTGTATTCACAATCCTTTAATGGTGCTTTAATGTCAGGTGCAAAATGAAGCTTTTCCCAAGTCTTTATAACATGCTTGAAGGGACAAAGTGGTCTTGTCATAAGATGCTGTGATGCTCCCAGAGCTTTGCCACAATTCATCTTGTAACAGATGGACTCTTCATTAGGTGTGCACACTGCATCCACTTGGGAATTCACCACCTTTGGTTGAGAGATTTGATTTCAGCTGCAGATAATTACTCCCTTTCTTGTCTTGACCTTTAGTTCAAAGATTATCAGCAAATTCAAATTCTTCTGTCTTTTTCTCTTCTGCTGTATTGGAATGTTAGAAATAGGTTGGATGAAACCAGCTTTCTTTCAAACTGCTTGGCTTGGACTCAAATACCAAGACCAAGGTTATTAGTGTTTGGCAGGGACTGCAACATGGGGTTTCTGGCATTCACATCCATGAAAATTACTGATGACAACAGATTCCATTTCTATTGCTCTTGGTATCACTCCACTGCAAAGTTCAGGTTAAGGCCCTAACGACCTCCACATTGTGAAATCATCCTTAAAATGCTCCCTTCCTTATCCTGATTTTATTCCTATCGCTCTGAACATATGTCTGTCTTTTTACAAGTTTCTCTTGGCTCATTAAATATTGAGGAAGCTCTCTCATTCTTTAATCTCTTCTTATAAATTTTGTTTTTGCCCATGACTTTAATTATCTCCCATGGGCTAATGACTCACAAACTGTAGTTTAAAGAGCTTAAACCAATCCTGTGAATCTCAGATCCACATGCCTAACTGCCTTCCTGACATCTCCATGTGTTAAGGGCTCCTCAAACTTGGCCTGTTGAAACCTGAATTCAGTATTTCCCCTTAGAAGTTTGTCTTCCATCATCATGAATGGTAGCCCCATCCACCAATCTTCAAACAAAAAACCAAAATGTCTTCTTTGACATGTCTTTTTCCTGCTCTTTCCTATCATTAATCACCACAATTCTATCATTTGATTATCTCACATTGGTGCACTTATTTGCACCTCACCAGCATCACCCTGTCCCACATCATCTTTCTAGCCTACTGGTCTACATTGTGCATGGCCCCAATGTGACTTTCATGTTGTAAACTTTCCAAAACATAAATTAAATAATGTTACCTTCTGCCTAAAAAACTTCAGGGTTTTCCAATTGATTTTAAGACAAGAACTTAAATCCTTAATATGTCCATAAGGTCATTCCAGGTCTGACTCCTCACCACTCACACTTCCTGCCTTGTCTTTCCTTTTCCTGTGTATGTGGCCATCATGTTAGGCTTTTGTACATACTGTTTGCCCTGCATTCTGCACCCCTTCCCTAATTTTACATAACTTTTACTCTTGTCCAGATCTCTGCTCAATTATCACTCCCTCAAGAAAGGCTTTTTCTTACCTCCCAAACAGGTTAAGTCCCTCTAGTGGGTGCTCTCAGAGCAGCTCATGCCTCTTGGTCACAGTACTTACCAAATGGATTTGTGGGATTCTTTGATTACTTGGCTCCATTCCTTGAAGGCAAGGACTGTATTTCTTTTTGCAGTACCTGGTACAATGAACATACACATAGTCGCGGCTCAACAAATATTTTCAAATGAATAAATGACTAATGGAAGTCCAGAAGAAACTCATATCATTTAAGGGTTAAACCAGATAAACCTCCATGGGACCTTAGATTCCAGATAGAAATAGAGAGGAAAGGGGACCGCTTACCCAAAATCTGGCTTGGAGCTGGGTGACGCTGTGGTCTCTGTGCTTTATCATGAAGGCTTTTGTAGTGTCCTCAGTGTCAGTCTGTGCCCACTGGGGCTTCTTCAATGGCACACACTGGGAGTGGGATGGGAAGAAATGTTCTATCAGAGTATAGTGTTCTGACTGAAGGACTTCTCTGTTAGTCGCTAATAGTTAGTTCTTCTGTGTCCCATTACTGTGCTCACTGAATTCAAGGAGCCCAGTCTGGTGGGAAGGCCAGGGTAAATAAACATGAAATGTGAGTACTGCAGCATAAAATGAGGGATTTAGGGCTAGAGTTACTTCTTCCAGTTTTTAGATGTGGAAACGCCAACATGCTTCTTAACCCCTGGAAGTTCAGATTTCTTCATCTGTAGAGTGAGGGTCACAAAATCAAGGTGGTGTTGAAGATTCAATGAGATAATATGGGTGGGATGCTCTGTGCCAGGAGGAAAGGCTTGTTGTCATTATAAGCATTGACCATGGCTGCATGGGTTCTGAGAAGGGGGACAGGGAACAGGAGTGAGGCGGGGTCACAGAGGAAGGGGCCTGGGCAAGGCCTTGGAATATGGGGACATGCAAAACAGGAAAGAAGAGGAACAGGAGGAAGAGGAAAGAGGCAGAGGGTGAGCTTGCCTTGGGTGGGAGTTGAACATACCACAGTGGTTTAGATGTCATGGTGATGAGCCTGGGTAGGTCTGTTACCAGAGGAAGCACTTACTGTTTCTTACAACATACCTCTTTATTAAAAATCAAGCAATAAATAAATAAAACTGACCATGTAGAGTTTGACTTCGGCTGTGTTAAGTATTTTTGTAATGCAAACAGAGTAGTAAATTGCTTGGATTCTATGGCAAATATGTCAGCGCTTGATTTTACAAGCAAAAAAGAAAGCATATAGGTTTTGGTGCCCAGCTAGGTGATAATAATAACATGGTATCATTAACCTCTCTCAACCTCCATTTTTTTTCCTTTTTTTTTTTCAACCTCAGTTTTGTCATCTTTAAAATGGAGTTAAAATGCCATCTAACCTATGAGGAATTCTTAATTGCAGGAAACTGAGGGTTGCTGGAGTGGGGGGTGGGGTGGGAGGGATGGGGTGACTGGGTGATAGACACTGGGGAGGGTATGTGCTCTGGTAAGCACTGTGAATTGTGCAAGACTATTGAATC
>NW_027707081.1:0-336 GCF_054177405.1 Leptonychotes weddellii | reverse complement strand
TTGGAGTTTGCTTTCCCTTGTTTGCTGTAACCTGATTCTCCATTTCTAGCATCCTAGGAGAGGAAGCGATTAGATAGGAGCTTGGGACAGGGGCAGAGAGCTCTAGTTTCGGGCTGCTGTTATGTATTTGATTGGCTCTAGGCCTAAACTTCACAGATACCCCTGATAATTGTGACCAGTGGACTGAGAAGAAAAATTCTAATCCCATGCTTTGTGTATGTCTTTTTTTAAGACCTTCAAAGGCACCTCTTTGTTTGGCCTTAAAGAGTAATCCAGCCATGCTCACTCAGGACAAGGTCGCCGCGACTGCAGCCCTCACCACTGGGTCCTATCCCA
>NW_027707080.1:0-336 GCF_054177405.1 Leptonychotes weddellii | reverse complement strand
TGTCAAATTAAAAAGAGGGGGACAAACTGTTAATCCTTTTTTTTTGCTTTTAATATTACCTAATCCATAAATTTCAAAGGTCAAGACCCAGCGTCACACCAAACAACAGCGTCTGCAGGGTTAAGCGAGGGGGAAGTGAGTGCGGGAAAGCGGGTCTCAGGTGAAGAAGGACCGAGTTCGAGCTCCACAGCCCCGGCGACGGCGGAGTAAAAGTAATGCAGCTCCGACGGCTAAGCGCTAACGGTCGGCGGGCGGCGGACCGCGCTTTCCCGGGTGCACACCGGGACAGAGGAGGCCCGCCGCCGGCGTGTGCCAGCCAACCCTCAGGGGCAGTCA
>NW_027707079.1:0-336 GCF_054177405.1 Leptonychotes weddellii | reverse complement strand
TCATTGCCCTAAACCTGTCATCCTTTCTGCTTCCTTTTAGGTCACTCCAATTGTCTTCTTCACACTTGCACACATATTACCCTTATGCTGTCCATGCGTGCATCCTTTTCTAGGTCTGTCCTTCTAGGGGAATATTCCAGTGCTCAAAAAAATACTTATTTTCCTTGTCTCAAAATAGTGTCCTTCCAAACCTTGATCTTACCAAAGAATCTCCGGGATGAATACTAAGTAGGAAGCACTATGGGCGGGGCACCTGAGTGGCTCAGTTGTTAAGCGTCTACCTTCAGCTCAGGTCATGATCCCAGGGTCCTGGGGTCAAGTCCCGCATTGTGCCCC
>NW_027707078.1:0-336 GCF_054177405.1 Leptonychotes weddellii | reverse complement strand
TTTTAAAACAAAAAAACAAAACAACAGCAACAGCAGTATATTGCCTGTGCTCCAGGCCACAAAATTTCCTCCTGAGATACATAAATGGAACATTGCTGAATGAGCTGAATGCAATGGTCTACACAATGTGGGCATTATTCCTGTTGTTAATTTGAGCTGTGTCGATGAACGTGAGCTAATTCTAATATGCATTGTCCCTGGAAAGCATGTCGTTATTAAATTAGCATTGTCTCACGACCGGCGTGCAATAAAAAGAACTGTAAAACACAGCTCTTAGAAGAGCCTTTATCAGCCTAACATAGCTGCATCTATTCCCTTCTCTCTCCACAGCCATAA
>NW_027707077.1:0-336 GCF_054177405.1 Leptonychotes weddellii | reverse complement strand
GCAAAGAAGACATCCAAATGGCCAACAGACTCATGAAAAAGTGCTCAGCATCGCTCAGCATCAGGGAAATCCAAATCAAAACCTCAATGAGATACCACGTCACACCAGTCAGAATGGCTAAAATTAACAAGTCAGGGAACGACAGATGTTGGCGAGGATGTGGAGAAAGGGGAACCCTTCTACACTGTTGGTGGGAATGCATAGGGGAAGGGAGGGAAAAATGAAACAAGACGAAACCAGAGAGGGAGACAAACCATAAGAGACTCTTAATCTCAGGAAACAAACTGAGGGTTGCTGGAGTGGTGGGGGGTGGGAGGGATGGGGTGGTTAGATGAT
>NW_027707076.1:0-336 GCF_054177405.1 Leptonychotes weddellii | reverse complement strand
CTCTGTGTTAGGCTCTGGGGAAGCTGAGGTGAATCAGACGCAGGCCCTGCCTTTGGTGAGCACCCAGTCCAGCCAGGGTGGGGAGACTCAGGATCAGGAAACCAGACCCAGATAAATGCACGGGGCTCTCATCACAGAAGTCTGTGTCTGGGCGTTCAGGCACTGTGGCCCCTCCTTACCTGCAGATCCCCAAGGTGGGATAGAGTCCCCAAGGTGGGGGTATTCTTTATCCTTGTCCATTCCTTTCCTTCCTGCCCAATGACCTTCGTTAAAGCAAACCCCAGAAGGGCCTTGGTCAGGGCAAGGGTGCTATGAGGGGAGGATCCAGGGGCTTGG
>NW_027707075.1:0-336 GCF_054177405.1 Leptonychotes weddellii | reverse complement strand
GGGTGTCATGATAGAGGATAAGATGGTGAGGTGGGGAGTGTGATCCTTTAGGCAGCTTAGTCAGGGAAGGCTTCCTGTAAGCTGGGACCAAACTATGAGAGAGATGCTGCTGTAAAGTGAAGATCTGGAGGAAAAGAGTTTTCTGGAGAGCAAGTGCAAAGGCCCTGGGGGCAGGAAAGAGCTTAATGAGGAACAGAAAGTATGACTAGAGCTTGGGAGTTGGAGGGAGAGTAGAATGAGATAAGGGCTTAGGAGGGAGACGGGCCAATTGATGCAGGGCCCTGTGGACCAAAGGACCGTGTTTGTATTGAATTTGAAATCTGAAAGAAGCCATTC
>NW_027707074.1:0-336 GCF_054177405.1 Leptonychotes weddellii | reverse complement strand
TTACTTCTTACAGAACAATTTAAAGACTGGGAAATAATTATCAGTGTACAGATTAGACACCCACAGTTAAAATTATCAAATAATTTTCAATGCTTTTCAACACAACTTTATTAAAAATTTACACATGGCATGTACAATATGTTGTTTCGAATTAATTTCTAAATAAAATTTTAATATTTGAGTGATTTGCTTATTTTGACTTTCAGGAAAAAGTAAAGATTTTTCTTTTTCTTATCCTTTAATTATTCAGCTGTAAGATGTAAATATTTATTTACATAAATATTCATTATATGAACTTTTAAGATAATTCTGAGAAATACAGATTACTTTCCAAAT
>NW_027707073.1:0-336 GCF_054177405.1 Leptonychotes weddellii | reverse complement strand
GTCATGAGGGTGGAATGCAGAGGCGAGTGCCCACGGGGCTCCCGTCAGGTGCAGCTGCTGGGTGGAGGGCACGAGAGCCTCGCTCCTGCACCTGGAGGGCGGCCAACCCGCTCTGCTCCCCAGATCACCATCCTTTCCACTGCCGCTGCTTCAGCCCAAGGACAGAGCTGCGTCCACGTGCCAGGCGGGTGCTCCCGAGCAGCGTCCCATTTCAAAGTCCCTTTAGGCACCCAAAGTGTTTGGTGGGCAAATGCCGTGGCTGGGAAATCTGCAGTCCCCGAGGCGAGTGCACTTTCTCCTGGTGCTCACAGTTCTTCCATAAGCGACGTGTGTCAG
>NW_027707072.1:0-336 GCF_054177405.1 Leptonychotes weddellii | reverse complement strand
GAAGGAGAGGCCTGGCTGGAGGAAGCATTCTAAAGAACCACTCACGTCCACCCTCCTGGCTCCCCTCGCTCTCAGCTACCGGAGAAAGATTGAATCCTATCCCTGGGGAGAAATTCTCCCAGACCTACCATGGGCCTGACGGGTACTTTTCCAATACAAATCTGGGGCCTGCCTGTCAAGGTAGCCCCTCGGCCATGGGTGGCAAGAAGGGGCGGGAGGGAGGAAAAATAGCACGCACACTGCGGCTTCTCCGTCCTGTGTCTTTGGCAGACATCACTAATCAATCCCTGCACTCTTTCCTGGTGAGTCCAGAAGCAACCTCAGAACTCCAGGCAG
>NW_027707071.1:0-6046 GCF_054177405.1 Leptonychotes weddellii | reverse complement strand
GTGTTGCCTTGAAGACCTTGTTTTTATAGACTGTTCCTGTAAATTTCTGTTCTATATCACTCTTGAGGTCTTCCTCCTTTTATAGAACCCCCCTTAATATGTATTGCAGGGCCGGCTTAGTGGTCACATATTCTTTCAGTTTCTGCTGGTCTTGGAAGCTCTGCATCTCTCCATCCATTCTAAATCATAGCCATGCCGGATAAAGTATTCTTGGCTGCATGTTCTTCTCATTTAGTACCCTGAATATGTCTTGCCAGGCCTTTCTGGCTTGCCAGGTCTCTGTGGATAGGTCTGAGGTTATTCTGATGTTCGTCCCTCTGTATGTAAGGAATCTCTCCCCCCTAATTGCCCATAAGATGATTTCCTTGGTTCTAAGATTTGCAAGTTTTACTATTACATGCCGGGATGGTGGCCTGTTTTCCTTGATCTTGGGAGGGGTCCTCTCTGCCTCTAGGACATGAATGTTTGTTTCATTCCCCAGATTATGGAAGTTTTCAGCTATGATTTGCTCAGATATATCTTCGAGTCCTCTCTCTCTCTCCACCCCCTCAGGGATCCCAATAATTCTGACATTGGAACGTTTCATGGTGTCACTTATTTCTCTGATTCTATTTTCATGGATTTTGAGTTTTTCTCTGGCCTCCTCTTTTCTCTTCTTGTCTATTAATTGGTCTTCTAGATCACTAATTCGTTCTTCTGCCTCACTTACTCTAGCTGTTAGATTATCTAGATTAGATTGGGTCGCATTGGTAGCATTTTTAAGTTCTGCCATTCAGCTTGCATTTCTGCTATTAGAGACTGTATTTTGCCGTTAATTGATTTCTCCATTCTAGCTATTGTCTTCACAATTGCTAGCCTGAATTCCATCTCTGATATCTTGGTTATATCTGAATCCATTTGTAAATCTGTGGCATAAGTCATGGTCTCTGAGTTTCTGAGTCTTTCCTATTTTCCTAGTCATTCTGTTGAGGGGTGGTTGAAGGAGTGTATACAGTCCAAATTATTGACCACAGCCCAAGCAAGATGCACCTGTTTTCTTGGGACCTTAGGGTTGCTGGCCTTTTGTTTTCCCAGCCTGTCTTCTGGGGGAGGGGCCTGCTGTGCTGTTACTCAGGCAACCCTGTTTGGGCAGAGTTGCCCTGCTCCTTGTGGCGGGGTATGGGCTTAGTGAAAACCATTTTTTGGGGGGCTTTTGTTCTCTGGCAGCTTTCTGCGTCCCTTCCAAGAGTCAGAGCAGAAGAGATCGTTTCCAATCCTCTTCCTCAGAGCGGAGAGATCACAGTCTGTTCTTCAGTGAGCTCTCCAGGCCACACTATCTCCTTTTCTGTCTGTGCTTCTATAAACTACAGTGTCCTGGGTGGTGCGCCCCTCAGCAGGGCTCCCAGTCCTCATCTCCAGGTCGGGGCACGTCTCTGCCCTTTGTGCTTCTAAAACCACCAGCTGTTCCCAGTTCTCACACCTGGCACCACTGCTCTAGTTTCTGTCTGGGAGGCTGCCCTAAAGTCCTTTCCCCACAGCTACCTGTCTGCGAGTCTGTGCCCCATCCCCAGCATGGGAGGCTATCACTCACTGGCGGTGTAGGATCCCCATGGCTCGGCTCCCTCCCCCTTCTGTTTATCCTCTGATATTTGCCCATGGAATCATGGCTTCCCACTTCATACCTCAAAACCAACCACCTCGAAACAGATATTCTGTTTGTAGAGATGGAGATCTATCTTCTTACATCTCAGGCTGATTTCATGGGTGTTCAGAGTGGTCTGGTAGATATCCTGCTCAATTCTGGGGACCGGTTGGAATAGGGTCCCCTACTCCTCCACAATCTTTTCCAGAGGTGAGGAGTTTTTAAACAAGACTGAACATTCAGAAGTTATAAAAAAGAAAAAAAGACTATAGAAAATTGAAAAACAAACAGGCTTTGTGTGGAAAAAGATACTATAAACAAAAAATGGATTTGGAAAAATATTTGTAATGTAGAGGATGAGTAGAAGGCTACTGTAAAAAGAACTCTTACAGATTGACAAGGAGATAAACACTTAATGGGAAAATGGGCAAAAGGTATTCAGAGGCAATTTGTTAATAATAAAGATGCTCAAACTGATTAGAGTCTGAGGAAATGCAAGTTAAATCAACAGGGAGCTAGCCTTACACCTCAGAGAATGCTGAAACTTTGAGTTTCAGCCATGGCTTGTGGGCAGGAGGGGAAGAGTATCCTCACACTCTGTTGATGGAAATGTGCATTGTTACAGGGCTTTAGGTTTTTTGGGAAAATAAACTAGCAATAGCTATTAAAAGTAAAAATACATATATTCGTCAACCTAGGAAGTCTTATTTCTGAGAAACTGAAGGAAAAGCACCAGGAGTTAATATATGTTCAAGGATGTTTATTACAACTGGGTAAAAATTGGGAGAGAATGAATGCCTTTCAACAGGAACATGGTGAAAAAATGATGGAACATTCGTCTCATCACAAAAAAGAATTGGGCCCAAACCAGGTGATTAGAAGGAATTTCCATGAGTTGTTATTGCATGAGGAAAAGCAAGATAGAGAAAAGTCTGTAAAATATTATCTCATTCTTATAAAACAAAAATGTGGTCCCTGCAATATGTTTGCATATATACAGATGTTCATATACAATTATATAAGCATGAAGAGAAATGTAGAAAGATAAATAACCCAGGTAGTTAACATGAGTAACAATGAGGGAAGGTGGGAGAGAGAAAACCAGGCAAAATAGGGAAAGAAAAATTTAAAACACTGCACTAAAAATACAGCCCTAGAATGCTCACATCTGTGCATTTATGGAAAGCCACATTTGTGTATAGGTAAAAGGAAAATTTTAAAAAAGGGTTCTGACTCTGATGAGAGGAAAAGATATTCACATAATAGGGGTCATTAAAAGAAGAGTAAGGGCCAGGCGAGCAAAGGAAGAAAAGATGAGTAACTGAGACCAGAAACATAGATGCTCTCTTGGCCTCCACATTGCTTTAAGCCCCTGCAAGCCGTGATTTCAAAGCTTTGGCATACTCTTGGATATACTTTATTTCTCATAGACAACTCTGTGAAGTAGGTATCTTTCCACTCTCCCCCAATAAAGTTTAGGCCTCAGAGACTGAGGAGAGATGCATTTTTTTTTGCATAAAGGAAGGGATAGAAATTCGTGTGGGGGGGAGGTGGGAGATGGGTAAGAGATTCTAAAAGGGAAGTTCATAGAGGAAGGCAGAGCCACTAGAGAGGTTGGCTAAGCAACAAGGCAGGGCAGTCAAAGGACTCAAATACAGGATTCCTCAAGTTGATTCTAAATTCGTTTGCTATAATGCCCCCCTACCTCCTACATCTGTAAAGATAGCAGTGCACCACCAAAAAAAAAAAAAATGTTGGAAGGGGTTGGAAGAAGGTGGGAGGGTGGGATAGATGTAGTAGGCTCTTATCAGTGGCCCTTTGATTGTCCAGGAAGTGTCTTGGAAGGTCAGGAGCAGGACATAAGGCAAAGTGGGTGTGAATTTTTTGGGGGTGGAATGGTCTCTTTGAGAGATTACTGTGCATTCTCCCTCCCTTCTTCTTTCCTTCCTTACCTCCTCTCCTCCCTCCCTTCCTTCCTTCCTTCACCATATACCATGATAGCACATAATCATGGGATATAGCAAATAATAAGACAGCATGGTTCTCATCTTCCTGGCATTCATACCCTGTCAGAAGAGACAAGTAATTATACAAACAGTGGATTATGGTTGTGGTGAGCACTGTGAAGAAGTATATGGGTGTATGAGAGTTTATAGACAGGGAGGCTGGGTTAAAATCAGGGACTGAGCCCTGAGGTTGTCTCTGGGGCCACCTCATCAGTTCTACTTGCTGGCTTTTCTACCGAGGCCTTAAGAAAATAGGGCAAAAGATTGGGAAAATGGGAAAAAGGGCCAGGGAGGAAACAAATAGGTAAAGATGGAATGGTGAGGTGTTTGGTTGTAAGAATGCTAAAATTACATTGCAGTTTTGCCTAGGACCACTCCTTAAGGGAAACAGAACTGCCTTTAGTGTTGCCAACATTCAGTTACTTTTTCTGTAGTTGGACTTACTGGCCAAGCCTCTTGTGTCTAGGGCAGAGGGAAGCAAACTGCCGTTACTGAGCATCCATGATGTGTTAAGCGCTGCACTTAGTGCAAGTTACCTTATTTATTTCTCACAGACAACTCTGTGAAGTAGGTATCTTTAACACCTGTTACATATGTGAAGGATAAAAGAAAAACCTATAAATTATACATGTTTAAAATCCTTTGTTTTGTTTTGATTGCTTTGTCAGGAGCTGGCCCTTGGTTGTGCTGATGTGTTGAGATGTGGAGGGAGAATCTGAAGAGGCCTCGTTGAGTTGCACAAGAGAACATTCCTGGGGAAACATCTGAGTGGGGAGGAAAAGCTGGCTAGGGTGGAGAAAAGCCAGATGGGGTGGGATTTTGAGGTGGGAAAAAGGTGAATTGCAACAAATTCAGTCAGGCAGCGGGCTTTAAGGAGAGAGATGCAAGAGAGTTTTAAGAAGTCTGTCTGAGTGCCCTGCCTATGGTACACCCCTTCCCTTTGCTTTCTATCACATAAGATCAACATTCTTCTTAAGGCCTTTGGATTTATGTCTCTTTGGGATGCTGAGATGAGTGAACAGTAAGATGGGTACATTAAGGCCCGTCTTTTTTTTTTTTTTTTAAGATTTTATTTATTTATCTGAGACAGAGAGAATGAGAGAGACAGAGAGCACATGAGAGGGGGGAGGGTCAGAGGGAGAAGCAGGCTCCCTGCCGAGCAGGGAGCCCGATGCGGGACTCGATCCAGGGACTCCAGGATCATGACCTGAGCCGAAGGCAGTCGCTTAACCAACTGAGCCACCCAGGTGCCCACATTAAGGCCTGTCTTAATCATGTTTTGGACAGATGAGGAAGCCAAGGTTCAGATGGTTTAAGAAACATTCCAAAAGTCACTTCATCACCCTGCTCTTCAGTTCTTTCCCTGTAAAATGAGGGATGGCCCAGGTGATCTCCATGATTTCTTCAAGCTCCCAATTTTTCAGGGGAGAACAAGTTGACTTCTTTTCACACTGGTTAGGCCAGCACCTTTGCGTCAGTTGGCCTTGGTGATTTTCAGTTCAGTGCTCACCTGTGGCTGCCATGGGAAGTGCTGAAAATAATCCTGAGATGTTGGATTAGAGAGGTATTCCATCGCAGCAGGTCTGGGAGCTGCCAGAGTCCCGCCTCTGTTATCCCAGTGTCATGGGGAGAACAGCTTTGAACAAGGTCTTCCTAGGAGGTCCTGCACCACCCAGGTGACCTGATTTGTGCTGGAGAAGGCAGCCTGCTTGTTACCCTATCCAGGGCCTCTCAGGGAAAACCTATGATCACTGTCAAGGGAACTTGATAGCATCCCGACTTTTCTTTCCATCAAAACACAGAATACTCATTTTCTCATAAAGCTTCTTTAAAAGTAACATTGCTTTTCTGATTTTAAGCAACACAAACCTTTGGGAAACCCGGGTACCTCGGTTGGTTAGGCATCTGCCTTCAGCTCAGGTCATGATCTAGGTGTCCTGGGATTGAGCCCTGCATAGGCTCCCTGCTCAGCTGGGAATCTGCTTCTCCCTCTGCCCCTCCCCCCGACTTGTGCTTACATGCTCTTTCTCTCTCTCTCTCTCTCTCAAATAAATAAAATCTTAAAAAAATAAAAGTAACACAAGCTTTCTGTAGGATATTTTAAAATTCAGAAAAGTGTATTAAGGAAAAAAGTTTTCTGTAATCTCATATTGAGAGATAATTGCTTTTATTTTTTATTTATTTTTTATTATGTTATGTTAATCACCATACATTACATCATTAGTTTTTGATGTAGTGTTCCATGATTCATTGTTTGTGCATAACACCCAGTGCTCCATGCAGAACGTGCCCTCTTTAATACCCATCACCAGGCTAACCCATCCTCCCACCCCCCTCCCCTCTAGAAACCTCAGTTTGTTTTTCAGAGTCCATCGTCTCTCATGGTTCGTCTCCCCCTCTGATTCCACCCCTTCATTCT